>NW_015505921.1:548916-549612 GCF_001515645.1 Sinocyclocheilus grahami | reverse complement strand
AAGAGAGCTGAACTGGATGATGACATCACTGAATCATCAATGAAATGACTTTAGCTGAAAAAATGACTCTGTCATTGTCTTCTTGCATCATTGACAAACTATTTTCCTGTTTGTCACTGTAAAGCTGCTTTGACAACAACCAGCATTGTATGAAGTGCTATTCAAATAAAGGTGACTTAACTTGATTTGATTTTAAATCTTTGCTGGTTTAAATCACTCTCAGAGTAATTTTGCAGATTTGTTTTGACTAAGAAAACTAAGATCTTCATCACGAACAAATAATCTTCATATAACCTCAGGAGCACTTGCGTGGAATGGAGAGCAGCTGTCGTCGGGTAGCCGGGACCGAGTGATTCTGCAGCGGGACGTGAGGACACCTCCTCCTGTGGAGAGACGCCTCCAGGGCCACAGGCAGGAAGTGTGTGGCCTCAAGTGGTCACCTGACCACCAGCACCTCGCCTCTGGAGGGAACGATAACAAGGTTAGAGCGTCATATAAACAGGATGATCTGATTAGCAGAAAAATTTAACAAGCCCTTTCATGCAAGACTTGACTAAGTTGGCTGAGAACATGGTCCGTTTGTTGCTTTTTTTCGTTTTTCAGTTTTCAAAAAATTATAATGAATAAACAAGAATTGGAAAACAAGGAATGGTTCACCCAAAAATGAAAATGTACTCACCCTCAGGCCATCCAAGA
>NW_015505921.1:548235-548906 GCF_001515645.1 Sinocyclocheilus grahami | reverse complement strand
TTGATGCCCCAGAGTTGCAGGATGACTTCTACCTCAACCTGGTACTCTTCATTTACCAATATCTTTACAAATTTACAATTGTATAAGTATTAAATAATGGATAGGGGTCTTGTATCACTCTTGACGGTACGTTATTATTACTTTATTTTTGCGATATAATGACCAGCTGACTGTAAGGAATTTGTTGCCTGGTACAGTGGTTATAAAGTTTATAATTATACAGTCATTGGTCATTATTTAAAAATATAGAACTTTATTGACCAATCAGAATCAAGTATTTCAGAGAACCACGTAATGTAATGTAATTTGACTGAAAACGATTGTGAACAGGTGGACTGGTCAGCTGGAAACCTCTTGAGTGTTGGTTTGGGGGCCTGCGTTTACCTGTGGAGTGCCTGTACCAGTCAGGTATGAGACAAACTGTAAGGACAAACAGCTACAGATGTGATCTAATGTGATTGCCAGTAATCAGCATTTCATTTTATACTTTCAAACTTACACAGGTGACGCGGTTGTGTGACTTATCATTGGATGGTGACTCTGTTACATCAGTGTGTTGGAATGAGAGGGTCAGCACAAACCTTTTATATGTTATATAAAGATTTCTGACTTGAGATTGTATTTGTGATTGTTTAGGGTAATATTTTCTTCTTTGTTGTTCACTCAGGGAA
>NW_015505921.1:545491-548225 GCF_001515645.1 Sinocyclocheilus grahami | reverse complement strand
GCATCTCTGGAGAGACCTAAAAATGGCTGTCCACCAACGTTTACACTTTGGGGAAGTCGTGGCCTAATGGTTAGAGCAGTTCACAGTTTGTGTGTGTTCACTGCTGTGTGTGTGCACTTTGGATGGGTAAATGCAGAGCACTAATTCCGAGTATGTAAGTCACATGGCCACATGTCACTTCACTCAAATACACAAAATAATGATCTTTAAAAAAGCATCATATGACCCCTTTAAGCTCAACAAAGTAATATCCAAATTAATTTTAATTCAGACATTTAAAACCGGTTTATCTTAGAAAAGGTGTATTCAAGTCATTGTCTAAATGATTTGCATGTAATATATTATAATATATCACATATGAGCTTCCTTATCACACATTAGTCATGAAGAAATCATCAGTAATCTGTCCTGGTGGTTTCTGACATTATAATGCAGGACTGTCTGCTCTGCTCTGACAGCGCCACGCTGCGCCTCTTCTGGTAGCGCAGGGAATTACACTCGCCCCCCTCACAGCTGATTTGCTCGCCATCTTGACATGAACATAAACATTGATGCCCTCTGCTCAATGATCGCACCGTTATCTCTGAAGACCGAAAAATTGGTAGCACCTTACCGAAACAGCCTTAATATTTGTTGCAGCGTCGGGAACGCACGAACTAAGTTAGATGTTTAGGAAAGCATTGCGCACGTAACGTTAGCTGAACATACAAGTCAGTATAATGTGGGTTTCCTGAGCACTTGGTTAAGGTAAGATGATTCTCTTTGCTAATACGAGGTCTAAAGGTATTCCAAATTTATTCAACTCATAAAAAAACGTTATTATCGTGTCATTGTGTTGGATGTTAAGCTTCTGTTAGCTCAGTGCAGCTAAGTTAGCGAGCTGCCATGGCAACTGATTACATACGCGTGTTTACAACCCTCCTGTACTCTATTATAGGTATGTTGGGTTGACACCTACTGACAGCTGTCATTGGAGCAGCTAATTAGTAAATCATTGTGAGTATAGTGTTATTCAATGATGGATACACCTTTTTTTTTGTAGGGATGGGAGACCTGGAAGGACCCCCATCTGCAGACTGAAGGAGAGAGTCTTACTGTAGATTACAGTAGAAATGGACCAGGACTATGAAAGACGCCTGTTAAGGCAAATCAACCACCAGAACGTCCCTGAGGGCCACCTGTCCAAGGTAAGCATAAAAAGATCATTAGACGTCTGTTTATAATTTAGCCATATTTATAACTAGACTTCTAACCATATACAGTAAACACATTCTTGTGTCAAGCATGTCAGTGCAAGCAGTTCATTAACATGCTATTTTAATCTGAATAATTAGATTAGCATTTATTAAACGTATTACCTCAAATAAAAATCAACTCATACGGTAAGGGATAATAAAATGATCCTAGTTGTCTAGTATTATCAAAGTTGTTCCAAACCTGTATGACTTCTCTCATTCTGTGGAACACCAAAGAAGATGTTTTGAAGAATGTTAGTAACCAAACAGTTTCAGGTCCCACTGACGTGCATGGTCAAAAAAAAGTACTATGGAAGTCAATGGGATCCAAAACTGTTTGGTTACTCACATTCTTCAAAAATATCTTCTTTGGTGTTCCACAGAATGAGAAAAGTCATAAAGGTTTGGAATGAAATGAGGGTGAGTAAACGATGACCGAAGATTGATTTTTGGCAGGACTGTCCCTTTAAAGAGGCAGAAATATAAATATTACACATAATAATTGTCTGTTTCCACTGTGTATTACTGTTTATGCAGTCAGGGTATGCAGCGTGCAGTCCGGTTACTGTGAAATCAGGAGACAGATTCATCCCCACACGTGCCGGCAGCAACTGGAGCATAAACTTCCACTATGCCAATGTAAGTTACCATTCATCTGAAGTGTTTACACTCATCCGTAGTAAAGAAGAATAATAGATTAAAGCCAATACATTAATGCCATTGCACCACTAAAAATTCACTTGATATTTGCATGTTCGTTTGCAGGAGAACTGTTGGTCACCCAATCAGAATCAGCGGGCGAAGGATGCTAGTACAGACACAGGGAAAGGTGAAGTCATTCAGCATCTTGTACATGCCCTCGGTTTTCACAGTGAACTGATATACAGTATATACAAACTAGTGCTGCCAAACGATTAATCGCATCCAAAATAGGGTTTTGTTTACATAATATATGTCTGTGTACTGTGTATATTTTTATGATTATATAAATACACAATATGTATATATTTGAAAAATATTTACATATATATAAATATTTTATATATAAACAAAACACGTTTTTCTTAAATATATACATGCATATGTATTTATATATATATACAGCAAAAAACAGTAATACTGTGAAATATATTTACAATTTAAAATAACTGTTTTCTATTTAAATATATTAAATTGTAATTTATTTATGTGGTGCAAAGCTGAATTTTCAGCATCATTACCCCGGTCTTCAGTGTCACATGATCCTTCAGAAATAATTCTAATATGCTGATTTGCTTCTCAAGAAACAATTATTATTTTTTTATTATTATCAACAATGAAAACAATTGTGTACAATTTATTTTCAGGATTGTTTGATGAACAGAAGTTCAAAAGAACCACATTTATCTGAAATAGAAAGCTTTTGTAACATTATACACTACCATTCAATTTTTCTATCTTCCTATCTATCTATCTATCTATCTATCTATCTATCTATCTATCTATCTATCTATCTATCT
>NW_015505921.1:520523-545372 GCF_001515645.1 Sinocyclocheilus grahami | reverse complement strand
TCTATCTTTCTATCTATCTATCTATCTATCTATCTATCTATCTATCTATCTATCTATCTATCTATCTTTATACATAGATAGATAGATATAGGTAGATGATAGATTCAAAAGTTTGCTGGAAAAAAAATTTTTTTCATTTCTTTCTATATAAAGAAAATAATATATGTGTTTGCCATTTGGGTGTTTGCAGATGGAATGAAATTAGTATTTCCTATTGGCACACTAAAGCAAAATTAATATAAATATTAAAATATAAAATGTAACAAAATCTGTTTTGCAGACGCTGTGGCGTATGCTGCACTGCTAAGGAATGAGCTGTTGGGAGCAGGAATCGAAACCGTGCCTGATCCTCACACGGATGACCGTCGACACACCATCCTCATGCAGGACACACACAGCCTCTTCAGGGTGAGCCCACTCAACACACTGTAACATTTACATGACAGATCCATGTGAGATTCACTGTCACGTAAAAAGCTCACTGGAGAAACGTACATGTTTTCTGCTCTTTTTCTCACATGTTGTTATATTGTATTAGACTCTTGTTTTTCTTCTGTCTCTCAGTACACCATCCACACAAAGAGAGTGCCTTTTGACAGGGATCCTCTGCAGTGAATGGGTGCCGTCAGAATGAGAGTCCAAACAGCTGATAAAAACATCACAATAATCCACAAGTAATCCACACAACACCAGTCCATTTTTTTTTCTTATTGTAAACACTTTTATGTTTTATCAAATCCAATACCAGTTAACATTTCCCAAGTGTACCAATAGGACAGCTCACTATATAACTCAGAATAGTTCAGAGAGACACTGTGGATGGTGTAAACTGCCAAAATTTGGCTTGGATTTTTATTTTTAGGTTTAGGTGTAGAAAATGCAGCTTGAATATTCGATTTCCACATGTGGGCGAGCATGAAACTCAACTTCCCGCTGATTGGTCAACTAGAGTTCAATCCGTGCTGTCATCAGTTGTTCAGTTCCTTGTAACAGAATAATAGTCATCCGCTGTTATAGTTGTACAGATTTTTAAAGTGTTTATTGCAACTCTATATCAAGGCATTTTTTTTTCTGCTTTCAATATTATATAAAAAAATAAATTGAAGGAACGAACACGGACCATTTTAGAGTACTGATTTCATATTTGTTGATAAGAACGCCAATTAAGACCAAATGTTTTTTTTCCAGCATGAGTGCAAAACAAATAAAAAATTAAATTTGGTCTAAAAAGCATGACAAAACTGTGTGTTTTTCTACTGTTGTTAGTTACTGGTGTGGAACAGCTCCAGTCTGCTCCCCGTGCAGCAGTACAGCGATCACCTGGCCGCCGTGAAGGCCATCGCCTGGTCTCCTCACCAGCACGGCCTGCTGGCCTCCGGAGGAGGAACAGCTGACCGCTGCCTTCGCTTCTGGAACACTCTGACCGGACAGGCATTACAGAGTACTGACACCGGCTCACAGGTCTGCAACCTGGCCTGGTCCAAACACGCCAACGAGCTGGTAAGACAAGCATCTACAATCACAGTCAAATCAAATGCTTTTTCCCATACTGGCTTTCACCATTGATGCCCACTAGGTCAGCACACACGGCTACTCCCAGAACCAGATCCTGGTGTGGAAATACCCATCACTCACCCAGGTGGCCAAGCTCACAGGACATTCATACCGAGTCCTTTACTTGGTAAGTGTGTTATTGGATCTAGTATTTTTCCAAAAATACTGTAGAGATGCAGTTCATACAAAAAATGACTTGAACATATTGTTATGATGAGCTTGTTGATAGTTTCTGAATTCAAATAAATTTTGATATTTGCATAAGGCAACTGTCATGATATCATAATGAAGAAAAAAATACATTAAAAGAATGAAATTCTTGAAAAGAAAACCATATTAAGTATTTTGGCATAAACATACTGTTTTTTTGAAAGAAAAAATATTTTAACTAGGGCTGTCAATAGATACATTTTTTTAATCGGATTATTCACACTTTTTGTGTGATTAATCGCACACTTATCATGAAATTAAGCATATACCATTTATCTTATTTAACACGTTTATTTTGTCATTGTTCAGCATATATCCTATATCCAGCAAAGTAAAGCAAAATATTGAAGGGTGATTCTTACAAAACTGTATTTTCTTCAGATAAGATAAATTTAGATGTCTTCAAAAAAGGACACTTGGAGACTCCAAAAGGACACCAAAGAACCAAATGATATAAGAAGTTCATATAATTGATACACTTGGGCACACCAAAGCACACATTTAATTAATTAATTAATTTAAAAAAGGCTATGTTTGAAAAATTATGAGAAGGGAACGAGCGTTGCATTAAATGCTATGGGTAAACTCCTGTTTACTCTGAATACTTAAGCCTGATTTGATCACATTAGTGTAGCTGCACGAACCAATGGCACTTCAACCCGCCAAAACGGGTGGAGCCAACTGCTATATAAGTTGGCTCTGAGTGCCATTTCATCAGAAACTCACGTGTAGCCTTATAGCATGGCAGCTTATGCAACGCTCGTTCCCGTTAGTATCCGTTAGTATTCCCTTTCAAACGGTCTCTCCCGTTGCGTTAAACACTATGGGGAACGCATCCAAAAGCCGTGCTATAAGCAAGTGCAGAACGAAGCCCAGTCCCGGAGCACCCGTACTGAGGGCTCCTGCAAGAATGAGCTAATTATGAGACCCAAGCCACTAGGCTGAGGACTACATAACAAAACCTTCTTCACTTAGGAGGGGATTAGGTAAACTTAAGCTGGCAAAATCTGTGCCTGAAGGACAGGGACGTCCAAGTTATAAAACCTGGTGATGGTGGACGGCGATGACCAGCCGGCAGCCGCACAGATATCGTCGATGGAAATCCCACTGGACCAAGTCCAGGAGGAGGCCATTCCACTGGTACAGTGGGCCCTCACTTCTGTAAACACACTGTGGCATAAGCCAGGGCTATAGCATTCACTATCCAGCAAGATAGTCTCTGCTATGTAACCAGAAGCCCCTTAGAGCAGCCTCCGAAACACACAAAGAGCTGCTCTGAGTGCTGAAACGGGGCCAGAGCACTCAACATACACTCTTAAGAGCCCGAACCAGGCAGAGTGGATTGGGACCCTGCTCATCCACTAAATTGGGAAGAGCTAAAAGGGTAATGATTTGTGCTCTGTGTAGAGCACTTTAGGCACACAGCTGTGTCCTGGTTTGAGGATGACCCTACAGTTGTTAGGCCCAAACTCAAGACACAAAGCACTGACCGACAGTGCTTGTAGATCACCCACCTGCTTGATCAATGCTAAGCCAAAAGGAGGGTGGTCTTAAGCGACGGGCTGCAAGTCAGCTGACTGGAGCAGCTCGAAGGGAGGGGCTCGTAGAACCCTGAGGACTATAGATAAGTCCCAGGTCAGCACAGCATGAGGATGAGGCGGATTCGGTCTCCGAGCTCCCCTCAGAAACTTAACGACAAGGTTGTTTCTGCCGACTGACTGGCCAGCCACGAGAGCATGATTCGCCATGATGGCTGCCACATAAACTTTGAGCATAGAAGGGGTGCGCCTCTTATCTAGCAGGGGGGAGGCATACAAGCGAGTGCTGGGCCAATCCTGGGCCAGGGCATCTCGCTTCGAGGAGTAAATTTGGCAGTGAAATTTGTCTTCTGAGGCAAAGAGGTTCACCTCTGCCTCCCGAAGACAGACCAGATCGTCTGAACCATTTGGGGATGTAGTCTCCATTCTCCTGGAGCTACGTTGCCCCTGGACAGCATGTTCAGTCTGCCCAGCACGTGAACTGCTCTCAGTGAGAGAAGGTTGCACTGTGCCCATAAAATGAGGCGTCAAGCCAACCTGTGAGGCTGATGATACACGGGGCAACTTTTTGAGCAATGTTGCCGGGCAACTTTGGCTAATGTTGCCATCAATGGGCAACGAGGTGATACACAGGGCCCACAACCTATCTAAAGTATCCAGATAAAAATGTGTTACCCATTCTCAAAGGGAAAGTGCCCAAGCAACATTGCTCAAAAAAAGTTGCCCAGCAAAATTGCTCAAAACGTTGCCCCATGTATCATCAGCCTGAAGGCAGCGTGACGTGAGGACGCCTTGGTGCTTTATAAAGGCTACCACCGTCATGTTGTCCAAACGTACCAGGACGTGGTGCCCCGTTAAGGCTGGCAGGAAAGACTTTAGGGCTAGAAAAACCGCCATCATCTCGAGGCAGGTAATGCCTTTTACAGAGCTCCTCAACCTGAGTTGGAGGCATCTGTCGTGACCACCTTCCATGTGGAGGTCAGTCCCAACGGGACGCCTGATTGAAATAGGCGAGGGGCCATAGCCTTGATGCAGCGGTCCGAATGGCAGTCTGACAGTCCGAATGGTAGGATAGTATATTGATAAGCCAACCCCACCAACATGAATCTCAAGAGCGATCTGTGATGAGGGGCTTTCTGGATGTGAATGTAATAAAAAAACAGTCCCAGGGGCATAACTGCGCGAGGATCTGCTTCAAAGTCAGGATCTTGAACAGGCATTTATATAAGCACGTGGTTCAGATGGCTGGGCCCACCATTTTTCTTGGGAACAAGGAAGTAGCGGCTGTAAAAGCCTGACTCGCTGTTCGCTCCTTTTGCAAGCAGAGTTTGCACTTCTAAGCGGCTGCAGGCAGGCTCTTCCGGGGCCAACCATTCTAAGCCGAGATTCTCCACAGCCTAGAGAGGATGAGAATCAGTTCGCTCTCCACCAGCCCATAATAACACATTGGGGAGAAGTGTGTCAGGATCCTCTCCGGAGCACACCCAATCCTCCAAATCTGAAGCTGTCAGTGATATGGAATCATCAGTGACAGCATTCTCCTCTGATCCACCTAAAAAGAGGGCACTGATCCTCATGTGCAAAACACACTGTTACTTCATTGGAGAAGGTGATCTGCGAGCAAAGCAGGGCGAGACTCATGCTCTCGCAGTGAGAGCAGTCTGTCTCAGTGAGTGCATCATCAGCGTGGGCATGGCCCAGGCAAGTGGTGCACTCGAACCTGAAGCTGTCAGCGAAATGAAATCATCGTTGCCAGCATTCTCCTCTGATCCACCTAAAAAGATCAAACTGCTCGTTGTAGACGAGAAGTGCAGATCTTCATGTGTAAAACACACTGGCGGATCAAAGTGCTGCGGGGAGAGTGAGCACGCGGGACCTGTGCCGGCGTGAGATCACTCAAGCCCGGTTGCTCAGCCCCGTGACTCCACTGTTTCTTCCTCCAAGCTAGCTGAGAAGAGAGAAACCGGGAGAGCAGGAGGGGTGGGGCCGCCTTCATTGAAGAAGGCGATCCGCGAGCGAAGCAGAGCGAGACATATGCTCTCGTAGTGAGAGCAGTCTGTCTCAGTGAGCGCAGCCTCAGCGTGGGCGCAGCACACTTACTGTGCTAGTCTGAAGCATGCAGGGGTGCCCTGCATGAGCCACATAAGCAGCGCAGCATTTGCAACAACACAGAGGAAATTTGCTCTAGAAAATTTACTCTTTGTGATTGCCGGATAGCCACAAGAGAGAAGGTGCTGAAGAGGAGGTCTTTCTGCTGCCGGGGGTTCTTCCACAGCGTGTAGCAAGCTTCGAGCTTCTTGCTTCAGAGTCTAGTGAAGAGATGATATTTGCGCTGAAGTTGAAAAATTCTGATGGAATGGCACTCTAAACCCGACTTATATAGCAGTCGGCTCCACCAACTTTGCATGTTGAAGTGCCATTGGTTCATGTAGCTACATGAACGTGATCAAATCAGGCATCAGTATTCAGAGTAAACAGGAGTTTACGCATAACGGGAGAGACCATTTGAAAGGGAACAGTATGACGGTATGAATCCTTGTTTTCTCAAAATCACATGGCATGCCAAGTTTGATACAAGCTCCAAAACTCTGATTTAAAACAAAGGATTCATAAATGTTTTGAAGCTTCATGAACACATTGCCATCAGTACATTCTGTATGCCCAATAAAAATACAAATATTTAATCTTTTTTGTCATTATGTACTTAGATTTATGTTTTATCAAAGTGAATAACACTGAACATTTTCCAAGTGTACCAATAGGTAAGCTCACTGTATAGCTCAGAGTAGTACAGAGAGACACTGTGGACGGTGTAAACTGCCATATTATCCATAAGGCACGGTTGGCTCTGGATCTGATTTTCAATTAAGTACAAATGACCGGTGAAGACAAATAGTAATCAAATCATCGATGTGTAATTTAATAATGTGATCCTGTGCTAGTTCAGACACACATGAGAAGTGAGTGCATGTTGAGGATGCTTCTGGTTGTGTACAGGCAGTGTCTCCAGATGGCGAGGCCATCGTAACGGGAGCAGGAGACGAGACGCTGAGGTTCTGGAATGTCTTCAGCAAAACACGCTGCACCAAGGTCAGGCTGAAGTCTTACATTTAGACGTGCAGCTTGTCCTGCATCTTACTGTTACCTGTTTCACATTTGTTTTTGTCTTCTGTCTCCAGGAATCCAAATCAGTGTTGAACCTCTTCACCAGGATACGGTAATTCACAGCCGGAGAGCAATCCATCCAATCACGTGAACGAATGAAAGCCTTGAACTCACTCTGTTCTGTGTCCTTGCATCAACTCTAGACCCTCCGACAGAGAGAGACCACAGCACTTCCTTCATTCTCACTTTTTTACTCAGCAGATTTCGGTTTTATCCCGTAAAATGCCAGTGAGGGCTTGTTGTTTATGTTAAGATTCAGTCCGTTCTTCTTATTATTGTACATTGTGGAAGTCCAAACAGATGTGCTATTGTATAAGTAGAAGTATTAATAGAGAAATTAACCTATATGACCTATATTGTCATCATCATGACTTTTAGTCATGAGGTTAAAATGAAATGGCTTGTTATGAACATTTCAATATTTTATATGTGTATCAAAACAGATCATGATATCTGTAAGAAATAAATACACAACACTAATCCTGTCACTTTTTATGACAAACAGACAAAATTATGTATTTACTGTATGTCTTGTACACTTCCCTACAAAAGTTTGGGGTGAGTTGTTTTTAAATAAATTAATAGTTTTATTCATCAAGGATGCATTAAATTGATCAAATGTGACAGTAAATATTTTATTATGTTACAAAAGATTTCTATTTTTAAAAAATTGCTGTTCTTTCAAACTTTCTGTTTACTATTACACAAAAATATGAAGCAGCACAACTGTTTTCAACAGTTGATAATAACAACTGATAATAATAAGAAATTGATAATACTTGAGCAGCAAATCTGCATATTAGAATGATTTCTGAAGGATCATGTGACACTGAAGACTGGAGTAATGATGCTGAAAATTCAGCTTTGATCACAGGAATAAATTACATTTTAAAATATATATATATATATATATATATATATATATTTAAAAAAAGTAAGCGGCTATTTACATTTGAATATTTGATGTTTTACTGTATTTTGATCAAATAAATGCAGACTTGGTGAGCATAAAAGACTTCTTTCAAAAACAAAAAGTCTTAAAAAATATTACCAAATTCAAACTTTTTGTATTTTAAATATGAGATGCATTGAAAAGTTTAAAGTTTCACTGAGAAAAAAAAAAAACGCACACGAAACGAAAAACCACCATTCGTAAAAATGTATAAGATAAATATAAATGTATAAGACTTGCATAACCTTGTATAACCCAAACTTAACATTTAGCAAGGTTTATCCTAAAACAAAAATAGAGATATATTCTCTGAAAAAAAAAGTCATGAGTAAATGCATCTCGTTTTAAGGATGTTTTGATCGTTTTAATAGGCAAAAAAATGTTTTTTTTGTGTGTGGTGAAATCAGTGTTGTTTACAGAAGATGTGATAGGATTACAAAAATCTAAGTCATATCTATTATTTCAATCATTCAGATTGCTTTTTCAATCATAACACGTTGATAGCACTGTATCTTTTGACCCCACAACAGTAAAGCAATTTGTAACTCAGAATCCATTCTGGATCTTGCATAGAGAGTGTGTTTAGTAGCTTGCTGCATACTCAGTACCTTGTAGTCCTCGACTCAACAAAGCAAACTCTTTCACGATGTCCTTCATCTGTCGCTTACTCACTTGTTCCCTGTGTGAACAGTTGAAAAGACGAAACAAATGCTTATAAAGTGCAGAGTGCCTGTTCTGGTGTTAATGTTAAAGTCATGGTTCTACCTGAGGATCTGCTGGCAGAAGTGTTCTTTGTGCTCAGTGGTGAGATGTGAGCTGGGGAAGCCAGGGGGCAGAAGAGCTTCTCTAAGCCACAGAGACAGCATGCTGGGACAGTTACGACTTACTGAAAACAAGACTTCGGCAAAGTGCTCTGCCAGACTGCCTGGACACTGACCCCCAATGGCCTGCATTCACAATGAAATTGGTCATTACATGCTAAATATATAATATATTTACAGTATTTTATGCCTACATAACCCTATTTAACATTTCCATATGAGGTAAATTTTTCCAAAACACTTCCATCAGTAATTTTACATGCAATTAAAATTACAAAATTAAACACTGTGCTGAAATACATGTGTGATTTTATAAAAGAATGGACTGAATTTCTATATTTCAGGTTGGTTAGTTTGATATTGCTTGTATAAAACAGTTCAATAAACAAGTTAATATTGAGTAAATTACATTTTAGACATTTTTTTGTATAGTCGTGTTTCATTCCTTAATTCATCAGTATTTTGAACAAATCAGTGAATGATTCAATGACTCACTAATAACAAGCCACTTAATTAATTGCTGCATGAATCTGTTTTTAACAAATTAGCTAAGTGAATGATTCAGTGACTCACTCCTAAATATAGTCACTTGTTTTCATACTAAAGAGAATCAGTGTGACTGAAAAAATAGGTTAAATGAATGATTCAATTACTCACTCATATAGAGTCAGATAATTTGCTCCTGAATGAATCTGTTTTTGAATGAATTGTTTGAGTCAGTGATACAATGATTAACTCAGAAAAAAAACTTGTTTTCATTCTGAATGATTCAGTTTGCTGAAATAAAATGGTTGAGTGAATCATCGATATGTATAGGTAGATGCCACACACGACTTCTCCAGACATGTCGACGCGTCTGTCATCTTGGAACAGTCAATGTGTTGTCACTCACAATAAAAATCAATGAGTTTCAAGATGCCACAACACTGCAGAGACACTGGTTGTAAAAATTGTTGAAATTTAAATTCATGAAGAAATTGGAAACATTTTCACAGATAAGAATGTGTTGGTTTGTGTTTTTAACATGTATTAACTCAATATTACAGGTTTTAAATTATAGTACCTTTTCAATGTCGTGTTAGCTAAAGTGTTAGTTTAGCAAAATCATCCGTTGAAGTCTATTGCAGCTATAGATATTCATACACGTGTATAACTAGGGTTGCAGACATTGACAATTTGCTAGAGTGTTCAAGAATCGGCTTTGAACTTTCCAATATGGTGGACGGCTTATGTATAGCGGCCCATAAAAACAGCCACTAATAGGGCGTCTACCTATATATATATATATCTATATAATCTATGGAGTGAATTATTCTATGATTCACTCATAAAAACCATCACTTAATTTACTCCTGAATCTACTACCTTGATCAATATAATCAAAGGCCATCATAGTACAAATATTAACAAATGGAATTTAATTGAATAGGTGTTTTTGAACGAACTGCTTGAGTGAATGTTTGTATGAATGGAATGAGTGTTTGAATGAATCAGTTGAATAAATTATTCAATGATAAAAGTCACCTGTTGCCACCTACTGGTGTAACAATGTAACTTGAAGAAAGAGTGACTAAGAAATGGCAAACACTAATGCACACAGAGTATGTCTGAAACCACAGATTTTTATAAGATTGACTTGCTGATGGAAACAATATACATGCATAAATATCTGACCTCTAGTAGGGTCTGAAGGAGCAGCTTGCCATCCTCCTGTAGCACCTCCCTCACAACAGGAATATCCTCACAATGAGAGATCAGCTCCGTCTGTGCAGGAGCATCAAGAGAGCTCTGTCTTGAGTACTATATACTCTACTTGTATGTACAGGGTGACATATTACAAGTAAAGGGATCATGAACTGCCTTTTTTATTATTTTGTACTCTTCTCTGAGGTCCACTTATAATGTTATCAATAACGTTATATCGATATAATATCTATAATTTAGAAGTAATAGGCTATTTTCTGTCCTGTTTTGACTGCCCTCATCGGAACGCTCTGTTTGATTAGGTGTGGCGGATTGTCGACTCGGAAGTAAACGCCCACTGCTATGATTGGCGAACAGTTGTCTATGTTTGACAGCCTACATCCTTCCCAGATGGATGCTGCTGTGATTTAGGTTAAAAACGCATAAATACTCAGTACATATCAAACAATCTGTAATATCAGACAAAGCAATAGTGACCACATAATAAAAATAGTAACACACTTTTTGTGGTGCGACATTACTGTCGGGTCCAATATATTTGGCACAGCATCATCTTTTAGTTTCAATCTTTCTGAAAATCCTGCGTTGAATTGTGCCTTGTTTGTAAAGGAATCCGTGGTGAAATGTAGTGAACAAAAGGACCAAGTTCTTACTGACGCGGTTTGGACCTTCATTAAAAATAAACTTCATCCACTCTTTCCTAATTTTTTTATCAGAAGGAAGACAATGCAAAGACTGTGTTTTTCCACAGCTTGGCACTGTACAGTATCTTGTTGTCTTCGGAGCATCTTTATCGTTTGGTTTCTGCGTAGATCTGCATTTGCCTCTCTCGTTATTTACCCACTATGTGCGTGAATCGGTGGGTGGGGCTAAACAGGCAGTCATGTAGAAGCAGACGTTGATCTTCTTCTGCGGAGGCGGTGTTTACCCCGCTCTATTACGTCATAAAGTGGCACATTCCACAACCTTTGTCGTTTTGGCAGATTGGCTTCAATATAAGCTGTTTTTAGACTAACTAGAAAGTTTTGAATTCTGAAACTTGCAGGATGTTTTTATAGTACAATGACCTTTTATATGTCAAAAGATCAAGTGAATTTAGATTTCTCAGTTCATGACACCTTTAATGGTACAGAAAGTGTTCCAGTACAAGCTGTAGTATTTGCGCTATGTGTGTACAATTGCAGCTGTCTATGAAGATGAACTGCTTCTTGGTACATGTTCAGTGTTGTACTTACGAATAGCAGACAAGTTGCTTTCAGTGTTGGAGTTTCAGGAAATTTGAATGACAAGATTCCTACATAGACATAGACAGTTAATTAATAGATCAATAAATGAATTTTGTGGCTGTGAATACACTTGCTGATGCAATGCTTACCACAGTAGAAAACAGCTTTGATGTCAAGACGGTCTGAAAGATAAAGGTCAGACTTTCTTCTCAATACCTGCAGACATCAGAGAAAATATTAGCAAAAAAAAAAACATCATGGGAAACCTCTTTACTGTCATGGCTACGCTGTGATAATAAGTGCACGAAGATGAAGAAGGTTATATCAAAAGTCTTTAATCCAACAAGGGTAATCCAAAAAAGGGCAATCCAACATACAGGTAGCATACATGCAGACATTAACTACTCAAGACTGGACCACTAAAACTGAACACATAGGAACTCAAATACACGACCAAACAAGGAAGATCAACAAGACACACCTGAACCAAATGACACAATTAACACAATGAAGGTAAACGGTGCAAAAAGGAAAACAAAGCCCATTAAGTCGTGACAGATCGCCCCCCCCAGCCTCCCGGAAGCCGCAGAGAGAGGAGGGTCAGGACAACGGCAGAGGGATGGCGAAGGGCAGGCGGCCAGCGGAGAAAACTGGTGGAGGTTCTGGAGGAGGACAACAAACAGAGTCCAAGGTGGAGATGGAGGTAAGGGCCAGGGAGTAGCCTTGAGCAGAGGCATGATGGCAGGTGCCCAGGCCACAGCCAGGATGGTGCTCCATGGTGGCGTCGATGGAGGGAGGAGCCAAGGCATGACAAGAACACACGTCAACATGAGGGCGACCGAAGGAGATGGCGGTGGAGCCCACGGCGCAGACAGAGAGACGAGGAGGTGGAGCGATGCCAAGGATCCAGGCGGCCATGATAGAGCCGTAGCGACGATCGCTCGAAATGTAGGTGGGGATCCAGAGGGCGAAAGAGGCAGAGCCTGAGGGAGGGTGGAGTTTGCCGGAGTCAAAGGGATGGAGGGCCGGAGAGAAGCGGACGGCCCGCAAGTCTGCAGTGGAGACGTCACTACGTCCGACCCAGATGGAGCAGACTGACCAAGGGAGCCCGCCGAGGTCAAACGGACAATGGTCCATGCCGGACTCGAGGGTGGGAGGAGCACAGGCGCAAGAGTCATGACGGCTGGGCAAGGTGGAGCGGAGCCATCCAAGGCCGGTGGCCGAGCCACGGGCTCCTCAGGTCCAGGAGACGGAGACTCCCAGCTGGCCCGAGATAGAGCCCCACCACTGAGAGGAGATTACAGAAGAACTGACGGGGACGAAGACAACTGGACAACAGTAGTGGCTGATGACTGAGGAGAATGAAGAAATGCACAAAATCCAATTAAAAATAAAAAGCCTCTTAGGGCAATTTGGAGAGGAGGTGGGAGAGGGAGGCTGGGCGGGACCAGTGACAAGACAGATGAAGAGAGTCAGGTAGCCTTAGGGGAAACAATGTCTCTACCTCTCCAAACTGAAAAACACAGTCCATGTCCAACAAACAATCACTCTCAGTGGTGGGAGGGTGAGCAGGGATTGCATCTATCCCCTCGTATTCCACGTGAACTCCCTTCGGCACGTGTGGTATTGCTGGCTCATACACCTGGTCAGACATGGTAATTGGCTCAGGCTCCAGGGCAATGTCAGGCTTAGTTGCTTCTTTTCACGATGACTCTCCCGTCGCAGTGGGCTCTGACTCACCATCTGCGGTGGGCTAGAGCAGACGCTCCGTGCAGCGGGGTGGTGACTGGCTGGCAGTGGGGCTGGTGTTGTCGTCAGCTGCTCTGACGGTAAAGGCTGATTCACAGGAAACCAGCACCCACTCCACATTGTCATAAAAGCTCCCTCGAGGACCCTCCATGGACAATGGTGCACATGTGGCGGTGTTCAGTCCGGCGTGCAGGAACGCGCACAGGCACTCGTCCGGGAAGATGGTCTGATCAATAAGACAGAGGAATACTTCCAGGTGTTCCTCGAGGAAGCGATCTCCCTGCTCAAGGCAGAGCAGGGTGATAGCAGTGAAATGGTCCATGATGGGAAAAAATAAACAAAAAACAAAAACACTTACAAACTGAAAAATAAAACACAAGAAAGACATGCTGCTACTTTCTTTCTTGGGTCCCATCTTTTGTCATGGCTACGTTGTGATAATGAGTGCACGAAGATGAAGAAAGTTATATCAAAAGTCTTTAATCCAACAAGGGTAATCCAAAAAGGGTAACCCAACATACAGGTAGCATACATGCAAACATTAACGACTCAAGACCGGCCCACTAAAACTGAACACAAAGGAACTTAAATACACGAACAAACAAGGAAGATTAACAAGACACACCTGAACCAAATGACACAATTAACACAATGAAGGTAAACGGTGCAAAAAGGAAAACAAAGTCCATGAGGTCATGACATTTACATGGTAAAAAAATTAGAAGTGGTAATTTTTTAACAATGAAAATTGATCTAAAATATGTAATCTACTGTATGTAAATATATGTAGATTAGCATCTAAAGTCTGCAGACTATGGCAAAAATAAACAACAGACCTGAGTGTGAAGCTGCATAAATGACTCCACCACATCTGGATGATCTCTGGAGCCTACAACAACATTTTCCTATGGTAAGAATGACTGTAAATTCATACATTAATGTCATAACAATTATTGTAAAATCGTGCATGTTGAGAGTATTTTTTATTTATTTCACTAGCCAACAAAAGCGTCTGATTACTGAGATAAAGTGAATAGTATTGGTAATATAATGCTGGTCACGTGATCTCAACATAGCAGCCACCGTGCTTTTTCTAGGCCAGTCATGTGCTTAGTAATATTTGTCATATTTACTATTCATTTCTTTAGGGGTAAAACTTTTAATAGTGGAAAACGTTACTTGATATACCATTAAAGGGACAGTTCACCTAAAAATACCCCCCCTCTCAAAAAAAAACAAGAACAAAAACAAGCTGGTCATTCAGGTTTAGAACGATATGAAATGAAAATCAATGAAAATTATTTTTCGTCTGGAGATAAATATCCCTTTAATTTACTTTTTCTAAGAATTTGAATTGATTAATCACTTTAAATTCAGACCTTGATAGAACTCATTGTTAATATATTGATAGTGACTCATCATAATCTCTTACCGAGCTGAAAAATGGATATGGTGATGTTGGTAATCAGCTCCAACAGAGCAGTGATTGGAGAAAAGAGATCCTTCTCACAGCCAAAAATGTGAACTAACTAGAGGGAAACATGAAAAGAAAAAACAAATTATATTTATGATGCTTGATCTATCATCAAGCAAATAACTGTATTATGTAAAGTAGACTGTGTCATTACTTGTCGTGTGAGGTCTAAAGCCGAGGCTTGTGGGTAAGCGCCGAACATCTGACCAATGAGCTCACAGAGCTGAGTCACCAGTGGTGCAAAGTCATGGAGAAGGGTCTTCAGTGATTTCTCAAAGGCAGCACACACCGCCTGAGATGAGGTGAGAGAAAAGTGAATCTTTCATATACTCACGCTAACACACACACGTTCACAAACACTGACCTCGACCACCTCCGGTTCATTCAGCCACTTGTTGAGAATGGTCTGGATCAGAGGGAAGGCCTGCTGCAGGACAACCACCACCTGAGAAATGCCCAGAACAGCTGTTGGGTGTTCATTTTATGGGTCTGTTTGATTCAAACGTGCATTCTAATGAACAATAGCTGATTGGAGTTTGAGTCTCGATGGGCTGTCATACCGGGTGGTCGTTGTGTGGCTGTGTTTGGACAGGCCTCATGACCTCCAATCTTTCGCTTTGCTTGTTTAGGTCAAATGTGGAGAAGAGATTGGCCAGCAGGCCGAGGATGTGGACTATAGGAAGCTTATTAGCAGAGCTGGGCTGCATCGAAGGGTAAAAGAGAGTAAAAATGCTGAGTAAAATCGAAACTGCTGCTTTATAAAGTTATGAGGTAGACAAACTTAAAAGAACAGTTCAGCCAAAAATGAAAAGTCTGTTGTAATTTACTCACCCTCATGTCATTCCAAACCTGTATGACTTTTTTCTTCTGTAGAACACAAAATATTTGAAAGAATGTTTTAACTGTTTTTTATACAATGAAAAGTCAGTGGGATCCAAAACAACACTGGACACTATTGTTTTTATATTTTGACATTTTTCAAAATATCCTCTTCCGTGCTCCACTGAATTCAAGTTTGGAATGACATAAGGATTTAACAAAACAAAAAAACTTCTTTGGAACTATATTTATTGTGTGCTATACAAATCAATTTTCTTGCTCCTCACCGGCTCATTGGCTAGTTTCTCTAGCTGCTGGATGTGAGGGGTGACCAGGGAGAGCAGCTTCCCCAGAATCTCGTCACTGGGCAGGGCTGAGAGCAGGAACCCCAGCGCCTGCATTATCCACATACACTGAGGACTCTGTACAGAAGACTTACAGTCAATCCCACTGTGAAATGACTCTTAAGCACGATCAGCTTCATGTCCGGGCCATTCATATAAATACAGATGAAAAATATATAATCAAAATTTCAAATTGAATTAATGATCTGTTTACGCTTATAAGATTTTCAGTCATTTCTGAATGACGTAATAAAAAAAAATGGTTTCCCCAATCTAGGAATTTTTTTTAGATATGCAATCTTAACAACAACAACAATCAACAACAACAAAAACTTTGTTAGAATAATCTAGGTGCTTATAAAAAAATCTCACATCTTGGCTGTTCTCTGTCAAAATTCAATGAGAATTTTTTTTTAAATGTGTTAAATAAAATCTACATATCAGTCACAATGTTGAACAAACACACACTCACACACACACACACACATAGAAATGAAGGGGTGAGAATATTAAACATCCATAGTGCAAAACACACACACACACAATCTTACACGGACAGAGAGAGTGAGAGAGTCTGAGAGAGAGAGTCTGTACCCAGCAGGCAGCTTGATATCAATTTGACGTCAAATATTAGTCTTGATAGAGATGCCGTAACATCATTTTAAATTCAGTTTGGAAGGCAATTTATTCTAGTGGTAATTGGGTGAAAATAGGAAGTTAATCCCACACTGACATTGTTTTAATGTATATGATGGCCGATATTTTTGACATTCAATTTACACCAAATCAATGTCATGTCAAGTTTTTGACGTCAGTTTGATTTTCATATTTGACCTGTTTTTGATGTCAATTTTGATGTCAATTTTGATGTCTGTTCAACATAATTTGCCCACTGGGTAAGCATTACTGAAAAAATAACACTTCAAAAAAAGACAAATGATAGCTGGATAATGTCAAAATCATTTCTATAACATACTGTATATTGGCCATTATTGTCATAACATGATTTTGTCCCAGCATTGCTCAAATACATGATACATTCTCAATTTACTTAGAGTCATTGTATAAAAGTGTAGATTTTACTACAGTGAAGTTCCATAAGTTTGATTATATGTTTAAAGGGATAGTTCACCCAAAAAATTCTGTCCTCATTTACTCACCCTCAAGTAGTTTCAAACCTGTATGAGTCTCTTTCTTCTGTTGAACACAAAAGAAGATATTCAAGACATTGACTTCCATTGCATATTTTTTCCATACTATGGAAGTCAGTGGCTACCGTCAACTGTTTGGTTACCAACATTATTCAGAATATCTTATTTTGTACTCAACAGAAGAAAGAAAGTTTTACAGATTTGGAACAACTTGAGGGTGAGTAAATGATGACTGAAGTTTCATTTCTGCTTAAACTATACTTTTAAACAAACGATGGTGAAAATAGAGAAATTTTATATAGCTAAATGACCTAAAATCCCAAAAGAAGTACATAATTTTTCTGTTACTAGATCAAGGAAATTAGTTTTACATCAACACTCTTACTGTCTCCACGGTCAAAAATGTCCATGAATAGCCAAGGTGTGACTCTTTTTTTAAAAGCTTAGAGGGGGTTAGGCATTATACAGTGTAATCCTGTTTTTTATTTTTACTAGTGTAAGGTTACAGTTACAGTGTTACCAACACTAATCAAACACAAATGGATTGGACTTACTTTATGGATGTCTTTGACAAGCACTGCCTGAGACCAAAAAGACCACAGTGAGCTTTGTACATTACTCACTGACATTGGTTTGCTACAACTGTAGCACTTCTAGGCTAAATGTTTTTTTTAACCTGTGAGACGGCCATGATGTCACTGGCGTGAAGGTGGAGGTCATGTCGACATTCTCGACAGATTCTCTTCAGAGCAGAAACACAAGCCACGGACCGTTCCGGGTTGGACAGACCATGCAAGACCACAGGCAGGACACTCGCCAACATGAGCGAATGATCGGCCAACCACTCGGCCAAAGAGCCTACAAGAAATCATAACAGCAGTCAATAAGAATTCAACTTCACCATGAAAACAACTGAATCACAGCATCTATTGTATCAGTAGTCGTGTCCCAAATGATGCACTATACACTTAAACGTATAGTGTATGAATTTTATAAGGTTATTTTGTCATCCTGCATCAGAGTCTGATAGTATGTATTATCATTTAAAGAGACATGCACCGAAACAGGTCACTGTGAACAGAGCTGTTTTTGAAAAGGTAAAAGGGTGTTTTTTACTCGGCCATTGAGGAATTTTAACCAAAGTATGTTACAGATATTTCAGGATGACCCTAAAGAATCATACCAGCTTGAGGAAAATGGGCATCCGATGTCCCCTTTAATGAATTTAAGACTTTCTGCTCCAATTTAAGACCTTTTTTATTGCCTTAATTTGTGGAGGGCAAATTGAGACTTTTTAAGTCCCGCAGAAACCCTGATTTGTAGAATGCACTGAGTTATGCTTACAAATGAATGACTGTACCTATGGTGAACATGATGGTCTCAGCCAGCTGAACATTGTTTGCTGTGATGAGAGGAATCAGACCGATCAGTCCTGGAATGACGTCTGAGTAACTGACATCTACTGTCTCGGCAATGGACTGAAACCCAAACAGCAGAGCCTCTATATCCTCCACGGGAGAGAGGGAGATGACACAGAGATATTGTTCAATATAAGACATGACATATACACTGTATTAATAAGACAGTGCAACATTAGCACTGACTTGCCATGAGGAGGGGTGTGTTGTGTCCGTCAGCAGTGTGCCGAGTTTATCATACAGGTTTCTGAGGAGCTCTGGGCCCAGCAGCTCATACACATACATCAGAGTATCGGAGATGTCAACCCTGAAATCCAATTAAACTGGCTTATTATTGTATTATGATACAAATGAAAAATAAATGAAGACTGAATGGATCTCAAAGAAATAAACACTTTTTAGAAGTCTTTTTAAGCAGCCTGCCTTGTAATATTAATGCTGTTTTTCAGGGCACCAATAAGTATTGGTGTATTAAACTTTGTTGTATACTTCATCTCAGACCATTTTCCATATATTGGACCTACAAACATACCACACATTGTAAAAAAGATGCACTGATTTCTTAAATATACTAAATACATTTTCCCAAATACATTTCAGTTATATGCTATAAAGATACTGTAAACAGCATGGCTGAAGAAAATAAATATATTTTTCAAATTGAAAATATACCGTATTTAGTTTAAACCCTCAAATGCCAAAATATATTACAAGATATACTTTATGGGGTCAAATCAATTTTCATTCTTAAATTTTAAATCTTAAAAATTAATAGATAGTTTAGATATTATATATTAGATGTTTAAAAAACGTATTAGGGATTAGAATTAACTAAACCTACAGAATATATTTTAAAGTCTATATAGTTTGGGCACTTAAAATGGAAGTAAATGGGGCCAATTTAAGGAGAATTTAAAAGCGGAAATGTGAAGCATATCATTTTATACAATGACTTACATGAATTCTTCTGTTAAAACTTGTGCATTATTTGAGCTGTAGAACTGTTTAAATAAAAGGTTAGTAAATTATTTTTACACTAAAAGTATATAAACATGTATCGTGTTCATGTCTTGTCACTGCATTTTATGAATTGGGTCCATTCTCTTCCATTGTAAGCACCTCACTATTTTTGTTTTTATATATATTTTTAAAGAAAAAAACTGTGACACATGGAAATTAATTTTTAAGAATATTCCTTTACCCAATTGTAATCTGTGATGTCATTATTTGCACTTGTTGATTATTGACCCTATTTATATCTTTCCTACATTTGATGAGAGTATCCCTTAAAAAAAATTCAAAAAGTGAATAAACAATTTTGCATTTTGAACTGTTCTTAAAAATCTAGTTGAACCTGTAGGTCCTGAACTGCTCTTTGTCATCTGCGGACCACGTTGCGTAGTCCTCATCTCTGGGGAAACTGGCCTTCTGCAGCAGAACATCCACCAGCTGGAAGTACACAGGTCTGTAGATCTGTAGATAGAGCGTCTGCCGCTCAGCATCCAATGACGTTATATCGTCCTGAAACAAACAGCCAATTCAATACCACCGGCACTCAAAACATCATATCTGCTCCAGTTGAGTCAACGCAACACCAGTTGCCATCCAACTTGAGTGATTTTTCGGGGTGGACTTGTACCTGTAGGGTGTACCAGAATGTGAGCGTGAGCGAGCTGGACGTCTCATCCACAGGATAGTGTCCAGGTGTTCCTGTGCAGGACATAATCATGCTCACAAGAGCCTGAAGGCCCTGCCAGCGATCCACCTGCTCCAGAAGAGTCCTGGGGAGTTTGAGAGGGACAGAGAGAGGGAAAAAGGTTTCACCAAACAGACAAGGGCAGTCAGATGATGAACTGGCCTTCTTATAGACCCAGGCCATACGAGGTCACATAGACTGTTATTAATGGGAGATTAATGATGCATATAAGTCATAATGTCCAACCTGCAGTGCGTTTCTCCCAGAGCTACAGCAATGCGACAGATTCCATGAGATGTCTCCATATCTCCATCCTGCACTGCTTTCTTTAGCTGCTCCTGAAGACCCAGCACCTGAGGAACAACCTTCAGCAGACTGTCTGCAAACCTCCACACGCACAAACGCAGACTATCAAAATGAGTATTTCTTACACAACCTTCTGTGCACCAAGGTTTTGAAATTTGCTTGAATGATAATCAATTGACAATTACTTGTAATTAGGGAAAATTTTATCAGCTATCATACTCCCCCCCCCACAATTATCAGCCAATATTGGATGCACAATATTGTTTTGTCTGTGCATAAAATTAGTTAATTTCTTGAAAAAACATACACGAACTGCAGGAATGTTGTTTGAATCATTTGTTTTATGGCACATTTCGAAAGGAATATTAATCTTTCATGCTAAATATCATCAGACTGCTTTTTACTGTGCTTCAATTTAATTTTCTTTATTATGTAATAAAGTAGTATACAGGTGTAGATTTATAATGTCTGCTATTTTTCCTTAATATGAAAATAATTATGACCTTATCAGTTTTGGCATTTGAACAACACTATGGCATCAAAATATGCATCAAACTCTATGCACATTTTATCAGAATACGTTCAAATGTTGTTCAGTTATCTATCAATTTTACTGCAAAAATTCCCCTATACATTAAACAAACACTATAAACAGTGGTAACCTGCAATTGTTTCCTTAAAGAGCCATTTCTACCTGATTTAACTCATGAATGAATATATTTAGGTTAATTCAGAGATATTAAATAATATTTCTAAATAAAATAAGTTCATTTAGATTTTACGATTTTTAGGTTATGATCTTTTTGTACAATTCACAAACACTTTCTGTCTGTCTGACAGATAATACACTCATTATATTTAGGCCTAAATTTAAGATTTATGTATTTGAATTACATATTAAATTTCAATCCATTTAAATAGTTTTAACATAAATTAATAAACATGACAAAATGTGATGCATATTTGTCAGTCATACATAAATAAGACAGGTAAGATTTCTGCACTCAAAAAATCATGGTATCGTTTATTATTATTGTCTTTTTTTATTTTATTTAAAGAATCATATTCAAAATGCATTTATTCAAATTGCTTAAATCTGCAAATTTATTGTGAATCCATTGTGAAAACAACTAAATTTATTCAGTTAAAAAATATGAACTTGGTTAAAATATGACAAGTTGTTAAACAAGCAATAATCAGTTAGTTAAAATGTATGAGATTTAAACAAATTGGAGTTTTTGGTGACATAAACCTATATTTAAACCTGCTTACTTTGTATTTAAAACACATTCAGTTTGTTAGAAATCTTGCCTGTTCCTTACATGTTTCATTTATGTATTACTGACAAATATACCTCATATTTATATAAGTTAGTTTATGTTAAAACTGTGTAATCCAAATGGATGGAAATTTCCTATGCAATTCAAATACATACATCTTAAATTTAAACATTGATCTGGCAAGAGAAAGGAAATAATGTGATGCTCAGGGAAACAGACTATTAATATACGACAGGAACTAGTGCTTATTTTAACAGTACATACTGCTGTGTCGTATCTCACCTCTGACAGTCAGGCTGTGAGATGATGCTGACGATGGTCTCTACAGCTGTGTCAAACAGCTCAGACTCCTTCAGCAGAGCAAAGCAGCTCTCCAGCAACCTCTCGCTGTCTTTTAAAGCGATGCCCAGCGTGAGCCAGGAGGACACACATCTCAGCACCCGCTCTCTGACCGGACAGGGTGCGTCCAGCCGCTGTAGTAACTGCTGGAACAGGGAGCAGACCAAGCTCCAGTCCACAGCCAGAGCGCTTCTCAGCTGGGAACGCCGAGAGGCCGGGATCCTGCTGCTTTGAAGCTCCTCGGGCAGAACGGTGAGGAGCTCTAGAAGTGCGAGGCATCGGGCTTGACCGTCAGCCTCCGTCACACCCTCTCCAGTTTGGAAGGCACACAGAAGGTCTGGTACTGCCGTCGGCCACGTTTCGGGTAGGACGTGAAGGACCAAAGAGGCCAGAGCGACACAGAGTCTCGTCAGCACCATCTTAGGCCCTGATGCAAACTGGCCGACCTGAGCGATGAGCTGTGAGCGGAGCGAGTCTAACTGACCGGACGGGAGGTCAGACCAGTGGCGGGAGATTTTAGCATGCAATGTGCTTGCCCCAAAGAACTGGATCTCAGGAACCTAATGTGAAACCAAATTAATAAGAACTATGAATGTAATGCAATGAAATTCATACATTTTAAAGTGTGGTGTAGTCAAACCCACTGCTTACTTTGTCTGGCTGGAGCAAAGCCCAGCAGAAATGCCAGGCTTGTGGTGATGCTTGGGCTTGTGTGAGCCACTTTTGGGCCACATTCTTCTTGTCCATATCAGGGTCATAGTAAAGCTGCTGAAGAGCCTACAGAACATTAAGAGACCAAAGATGGTTCCTATTATAGTTACACTACTTGTCAAAAGGTTGAAATCATTAAGAAAGAAGTCTCTTATGCTCACCAACAAAAAACAGTAATACTTAATTTAAAAGAACAGTTTTAATTATATTAAATATTAAATATTAATATGTTAAATATTAATATATTAAATTATTTTAAAATATAATTTTTCCTGTGATGGCAAAGCTGAAATTTGCCTGGTGATGGCAAAGCTGGTCCCTATCGATACTTCACTCGTACTGCGTCACTAGACGCTTATGGGAAAAACTCATTTTCTCCGATAACTGAAGCCCTTTTAATAATGCAGTGTAACTGCACAGCCATTGGTTGATTGGTTGACCACTTCAATGATGAGGTAGCGGAACTGCACGAGCCTATGGTCACGAAGCCATCTGACTATATAAGCGGGCATTCTGACATAGAATCCTCAGATTAATTCTCCTTCAGCGACGACAATCATCTCCTCGCTGATCTACGAAACTTGAAGCCGCTTGCCGTTGACATACCTTCGCAGCTGATAGAGGCTGACTCCTCCCTGGGCCTACAATGCCCCATAGGAGTAAGAGCACACTCCACAAGAGATGTAGCCTCCTCTTGGGTATAGTCTAGTGGTGTGTCCATAGCAGACATTTGTGTGGCGGCCGGCTGGGCCTCGCTGTCCTCCTTTGCCAGGTTCTATCATTTGGACATCCCGGCCTTATAGGCTTGGGTCCTGTGAAGTTTCAGCTCAAAATACCCCACAGATCATTTATTATATCATTTTGAAAATGCCTATTTTGAGTGGAAGCAGAAACACGCTGTTTTTTGTGCCTGTCTCTTTAATTGCAAATTAGCTGCTGCTCCCTGCACCCTTTTCCAGAATAGAGCTGTGCCTTTACAGCTCGTACCTGCTAAAAAACATCTGTTTTGGATCTGATTATCATGTTTATCACACTGAAACCATGTGTTTTAAACCAGATTAGTTTAAACTTCTGATATAAGGTTTTCTGAGTGCACACATCTGAAGCACACACACAGAAAGCGGCTGTCACAGCATGTGAGTACTAAACTAAGTTCTCATTAACAAACAAGTTTAAGTTAAAAACACACATGAGTTACAAAAACAGTAAGTTATGTCTGTGAAGGTAAACAGCTGGGAAATAAATTGCATGTTTATTTTAGATCTGTGTGGCAGCAGCAGTATACAGTAAATAAATCAATAAATCCACTGCTCTCTTGTCTCCTCTGAGGCTGGGACTCTAATGGCACTTTTTCACTGCGTGGTACGACTCGGCTCGGCACGGCTCGCCTCGGTTTGCGTTTCCACTGCAGTTTAGTATAGCTTTAGAGTGGGCGGGATTATTCACATGTCGTTAGTTGCGCCGCCTATACTGCCGCGACTCCTGAAAAACTTTTTCATTCCGCGTCGCCCCATCAAGCTCTCGCTGGATCCAATTCTCTGCTATCAACAAGAGAAACGTCTGTACTTCTTCAACAGACAATGAAACAGCCACTTTTTGGTTGTTAAAAAAAGGTGCGCTCGTTCAAAACAGTTGCGTTCGATCCTTCGCTGGCTGTGCTGATTTAAATCTAGCGGTTCTGTTGTGTCTCATGTTGCAAGTTCAGTGACGCAGGTAGTGACGATTCTCTCCGGCCAATCCGTGATCAGCAGAGTTTACACGTCACGTTTTGGTAATGGTACGGTTCACTTGGTCCCTCAACCGAGGTGGTACTAAAAAAACTACCAGGTACCAGGTACTGTACCCATTGGAAAACCCCCCAAAAGTGAACCGTACCGAGCCGTACGGTGCCGTACCATGCAGTGGAAAAGCGCCATAAATAGTATTCTGTGCTCGTCTGTGCAGCCAAAGGCTGTTAGCAGTTAACAGTTAGCATGTTTTGCTCAAACTTTCGCCATGGCATTAGAGCTGGTACACCATTGTCACCTGTGAAATCAAAAGCCTTTGCAACGTCACTAGGGGAGTGAAATTAGACGTGCTCGTTTTTTCAGACGCTTGCAGAAAAAGGCTTACCAAAGCAAAGTGACTGGGTTAATCTTTTTCACGTTTCCTTGGTTGGTAGATGTACGGGGGACCTGATTATAGCACTTAAAACCTGGAAAAGTCAGATTTTCATGATATGTCACCTTTAAACTGCAATAATATATTACAGTTTTTACTGCATTTTGTTATCAAATAAATGCTGTCCTGGTGAGCACAAGAGACTTATTTCAAAAACATAAAAAATTGTAATAATAAGGAATGATTGAAATTTTGTTTGTATAATGTACATATTGATATTACCCCCCTTAGC
>NW_015505921.1:517254-519495 GCF_001515645.1 Sinocyclocheilus grahami | reverse complement strand
TTGTGTTTGTGTCGCAAGTTCAGTGATGCAGGTAGTGACGATTCTCTCCGGCCAATCCGTGATCAGCAGAGTTTACACGCCACGTTTTGGTAACGGTACGGTTCACTTGGAACCCCAACCGAAGTGGTACTAAAAAAAGTACCAGGTACCAGGTATTGTACCCAGTGGAAAAACCCCAAAAAGTGAACCGTACTGAGCCGTACCGTGCCGTAGCATGCAGTGGAAAAGCGCCAAAAGAGAAAATTTTATAAATGAAACATGAAATCCCCCCCCCCCCCCCCCCCCCCCCCCCCCCCCCAAAAAAAAGTATTAATAATGCACAGATAAGATGCAACTGAAATCACAGGACACAATGGGGAAGCAGAACATAAACCAGCCACCAAATCCCCCACATGCATGTTATTATTAGACTAGCACAGCTTACTGAGGATATCAAGTTACTTTCCACTCACAGAAGCTTCTATATTGTTCTGATCTGCACAAGACCAAACACCTTCAAACTTGTGTGGCTTTACTCAGCTGTTAGTGGAATTATGGGAATATGAAGGAACAGAGGCCTCAGGGACAGCATTCTCCAAACGAAAGGCTACCGCTTGCCATCAGCCCTCAGTGGAGCTGATGAATTTTACTTCTATTGAATTAGCTCTCGGTTTTACATCTCCAAACAATGGTAGTTTGATTTAACTGCTCTTAAAGAAAAGATAAATGGCTTGTTAAAATGCATGTCTATCACACATTTCTTTCAACTCAAGTGTTAGCAATAAATCTCACCCTTAAGTGTCTCTTTAGAAAAGCAGAGAGTAGGCACAAAGTAACTGTTATTCACACACTTCATGAAACATCAAGCAGTGACAGCCGTGCTATGCGTGATATATGATATTCCACCAAAACCTTTAAATATAATTTTCAATAATAGTATAAAATGGATAGTTTAGTCCTGGCTTCTGATTGGTCAATACAGTTTTCCAGTCATCTTATTGTCCTTTTATAGTAATAGAGTGGAAAAGTTGGGTTTCAGAAGTAAAAATCCAATTCATTTTCTCCATAGGGGAGCTGATTTTTAATGATACTTTATTGACTTTTAAAGAAAAGTTTAATGAGCTCGGTTGTTGATCAATGGTATACTTCTGTTAAAGCCATCAGCACATATTATTTCAACTTTTCTTTAAATTATCATATTCAAACGCCGAATTCTTGATGAAAAACTACATTACCCATAATGCACCAATCAAAGAATGCCACCAATCAGAGAATAAAATTAATTAAATGAGCTCTTTCCCTCTGCTATATATACATATTTCTCAATAAATGTCAGATATATTGTTTCTCTTTCTCTTTCTTTAAAGGGATAGTTCACCCAAAAATGAAAATTACCCCATGATTTACTCACCCTCCGAAACACAATTCCGCTGAAACGCCATTCTCTCATGAATGCCCGTACGACAGTTAATGGAAGCTAGAGATTGCAGTTTATAACGTTTTAAATATGGATATTTTTCTTACACAAATGCATCGATTCACTTCAGAAGGCCTTTATTAACCTCCCGGAGCCGTGTGGAGCACTTTTTATGATGGATGGATGCACTTTAATGGACTTCAAAATCTCAACACCAATTTACTGCCATTATAAAGCTTGGAAGAGCCAGGACATTTTTAATATAACTCCAATTGTATTGTTCTGAAAGAAGAAAGTCATATACACCTAGGATGGCTTGAGGGTGAGTAAATCATGGGGTACATTTTATTTTTAGGTGAACTATCCCATTAAATCAACAGTTTTATATTTATCCATCATCTTTATTTCAATTATGTTGTTCACAATGATTTGTGAGATTGTACTTCTATGTAGGGATAATTTAGATATTTTTTCTTTCTTCATTTTTTATTTTCAGTTTTTCAGATAATAAATTGCTTCAAATGTTGTAATGTTGTGATTTTCACCTCGTATTTGAGTGGTTTGGTCATGGCATTTAACTCTAAAATGAGCCATTTTAAATCCCTATTGGATTTTCGTTGTATTCTGGTATGTCAGTTTCTAAATTATCTAGTAGGCTTCTAGTAGTTAGTAGTAGCCTTCCAAGGCAATCCTTATGCCACTTAAAGGGGTCATATGATACGATTTCAAGTTTTCCTTTCTCTTTGGAGTGTTACAAGCTGATTGTGCATAGATAAGATCCCTGAAGTTGCAAAGACTAAAGTCTCAAAACCAAAGAGATATTCTTTATCAAAGTTAAGACTCTG
>NW_015505921.1:513903-515246 GCF_001515645.1 Sinocyclocheilus grahami | reverse complement strand
TCTTATTGTCCTTTTATAGTAATAGAGTGGAAAAGTTGGGTTTCAGAAGTAAAAATCCAATTCATTTTCTCCATAGGGGAGCTGATTTTTAATGATACTTTATTGACTTTTAAAGAAAAGTTTAATGAGCTCGGTTGTTGATCAATGGTATACTTCTGTTAAAGCCATCAGCACATATTATTTCAACTTTTCTTTAAATTATCATATTCAAACGCCGAATTCTTGATGAAAAACTACATTACCCATAATGCACCAATCAAAGAATGCCACCAATCAGAGAATAAAATTAATTAAATGAGCTCTTTCCCTCTGCTATATATACATATTTCTCAATAAATGTCAGATATATTGTTTCTCTTTCTCTTTCTTTAAAGGGATAGTTCACCCAAAAATGAAAATTACCCCATGATTTACTCACCCTCCGAAACACAATTCCGCTGAAACGCCATTCTCTCATGAATGCCCGTACGACAGTTAATGGAAGCTAGAGATTGCAGTTTATAACGTTTTAAATATGGATATTTTTCTTACACAAATGCATCGATTCACTTCAGAAGGCCTTTATTAACCTCCCAGAGCCGTGTGGAGCACTTTTTATGATGGATGGATGCACTTTAATGGACTTCAAAATCTCAACACCAATTTACTGCCATTATAAAGCTTGGAAGAGCCAGGACATTTTTAATATAACTCCAATTGTATTGTTCTGAAAGAAGAAAGTCATATACACCTAGGATGGCTTGAGGGTGAGTAAATCATGGGGTACATTTTATTTTTAGGTGAACTATCCCATTAAATCAACAGTTTTATATTTATCCATCATCTTTATTTCAATTATGTTGTTCACAATGATTTGTGAGATTGTACTTCTATGTAGGGATAATTTAGATTTTTTTTCTTTCTTCATTTTTTATTTATACTTTTTTTTTCAGTTTTTCAGATAATAAATTGCTTCAAATGTTGTAATGTTGTGATTTTCACCTCGTATTTGAGTGGTTTGGTCATGGCATTTAACTCTAAAATGAGCCATTTTAAATCCCTATTGGATTTTCGTTGTATTCTGGTATGTCAGTTTCTAAATTATCTAGTAGGCTTCTAGTAGTTAGTAGTAGCCTTCCAAGGCAATCCTTATGCTATTAATATTTTAGATCCACTGTAGATATTTAGCTGACCACTCAGGGTCAACCGTCTTGTCAATTCTAAGAACGTTAATTTCCTGGTTAAAGGAAATAACTTTCTTACTGTACAATTCTCCGAACGTCACTAGAACAATCTGGTGCTTCTGAAGCAGCTACTGTTTTGTTATTAGTTTACGTATTTGCTATTGACTGTTCAAATGCGGA
>NW_015505921.1:512176-513763 GCF_001515645.1 Sinocyclocheilus grahami | reverse complement strand
AACATTAAAGCATGTCAACATATTCTGTTACACCAAATACACCAAATAATTATCTTTAAAAAAGCATCATATGACCCCTTTAACCCTTAAATGGGAAAAAAAACTTCTGAAAATTAATTTACTGCTATTTCAACACGACTCAGATAATACAATTTCATCTGCTTTTTTATTTTAAAATTTTACTCACACCTTACGTGTTATATGTGTGAAAATAATAATAGCAATTAGATTTTTTTTTTATTCTTTAAATAATTTTAATAAGTGTATCTGTCCCAATCAAAACCTAGTAAGCTAAAAAATATATATATTATAAGTAATTTACCAGGTATCCATCCAAGTAGTGTTGTTTTTGTTTGGGCAAAAGCACATTATAGAACAATACAATAAAAAAATCAATATAAACTGATTGGAGTGTACCTGATGCTTTGATGTTAAGTATTTTCAATGAGCTACTATTATGGTCACTCAGACCCCAAATACCAGGAACTGCAATAGTGAAAAACTAAATGATGACCAGTTGCAGCACCTAAAATATAGGCTGCAAGTTCCCTTTAACTTTATATTTTAACATTTAGGTGAAATGCTACGGTTTTGTTATTAGTCACCGTTTGTCAAGCAGGCCTACTCTCAAATACAAATGGTCGAGTGATGTGTTATTATGTTGCTGAGTCAGTTTGGCCATCCAGCATGTCACATTCTACTCACCCTCTCCACTGCCTCCACTGTCAACTCGTCCGCATTCACTGCCTGCATTCTCAATCCTCATGAAGTTCCTTATGTCCTGTTCTTGTGTGACAGTCAGTACTCAGTGGTAATGTGTGAGGGGGTGTTTTTGGAGTCCTGTCAGGTCATGTGTGCGGGGGGCAGATCTAACGGGATGGTCCACCGGCGGCACACGTGGGTAGCAGCACTAAATAAGAGCGGACGGGACTGACGCCACACTTCATTCACTTCACTCTCAAATCATTCGGCTCCTTCACATTCGATTCAGCGCGAAGCCTTTTGCTCTCTTTGGCTGTCGTTAGACTGTAGGTTGCGCTTAACCACACCCCGCTGTCGAAGCCCAGAGCCCTCGGGATATTTTTAGCTCTGATGATGTCCGCTGTCATCTAACGGAAAGATCATCCCGGAATCACAGAGCGAATCTGCACGGTGTCTGCGCGCGCTCGCTTGAGTCGCTTTATCTAACATGAGGGCTCAAAGCGCTTTTATTATATGGACTGCGATGGTTCTGCATTCGTCTGTCATCAGAGGTAAGCGCATGGCTTATGATTTGCTTGATTTCAGCATGAATACAGCAACGTGATTCTATAATGTTACAGTAGCCTATCTGCAGGCTTTGTCTTACTCGCATGTTTTTTTTCCTTCTTCTTTCTGATTAATCACTAGTGATTTATATACGTCTTATCTGTTTGAAATGACATTGTTTAGTCTATGGAACAAATTATGAGACAAAATCCAATCATCCATCCTTCTAGCCATATGTCTATCTCTATACAATATCTATCTATCTATCTATCTGTCTGTCTATCTATCTATCTATCTATCTATCTATCTATCTATCTATCTATCTATCTATCTATCTAC
>NW_015505921.1:508036-509148 GCF_001515645.1 Sinocyclocheilus grahami | reverse complement strand
CTACCTACCTACCTACCTACCTACCTACCTACCTACCTACCTACCTACCTACCTACCTACCTACCTACCTACCTACCTACCTACCTACCTACCTACCTACCTACCTACCTACCTACCTACCTACCTACCTACCTGTCTGTCTGTCTGTCTGTCTGTCTACCTACCTACCTACCTACCTACCTGTCTGTCTGTCTGTCTGTCTGTCTACCTACCTACCTACCTACCTACCTGTCTGTCTGTCTGTCTGTCTGTCTACCTACCTACCTACCTACCTACCTATCTATCTATCTATCTATCTATCTATCTATCTATCTATCTAGCCACTCTTCTTTTGAAAAGTATGTCATCTTTGACAATTTACATGTTACAATACCGCAAAGATTGAAAGCTTAAAATACTAACAATATATTTGGGAATATATAAAAAAAAAAAAAAAACAGCAGTTCATCTGCGAAATATTTTTGTAACTGAAATATGTTTGGTCTCTAATTTGTATTTATTCGCATTTCCTCCTTAAGTGCTAATTAGATTCTTAAAGTGAGATCTGGGTTCTCGGTATTAATTTAATTAATAATGGGATGCATAGGTTTATCTGGCACATTGATCTGGGTTCGAATCTGGCCTGTGTCTTCTGTCTGCTTAAACAAAAAAATGGCAAAAGCCCCAAATTATTATAATTTTTTTTTTTAAAGTAACATTTTGTTGTTCATATGATGTTGCTAAAAGGAACATTATTTTGTGTATTTGGTGTAATGAAATGTGTTTATGCGGTTTAAGGTTAAAAAAACACATTATTTTCCACATACTGTACATTATTGTTTCTCCTCTATGCCCCGCCTTTCTGAAACGCGTCGATTTTTACAAAGCTCATCGGTCTGAAAAGCGAGGTGTGCTCTGATTGGCCAGCTATCCAGTGCATTGTGATTGGCTGAATTCCTCAAGGTGTGACGGAAATGTTACGCCACTTTAACATACTGTGATGCCTGCGGCAACCACATGTGACGACCCCGGGCTGGACTCCGCTTCGTCCACGGTGAAAGCCGATCCGGCAATCGACAGCGCAAAGTAGAAGTATTTCCTCAGCGACCAGCACGGATCAGCTCCAGGCATGA
>NW_015505921.1:473456-506977 GCF_001515645.1 Sinocyclocheilus grahami | reverse complement strand
GCGATCCACAGCGCAAAGTTGATGTATTTACTCAGTGACCAGCATGGATCAGCTCCAGGCATGACGAAGCGGATATCGTCCTCTTTTGGAAGGCCAAACAAAGTAGTTTCGCTTTCACAACGAAACACACAGCGTTTTCACGACATGGCGGCAGCGGCAACAATACTACAGCGAGAATAAAAGTTACGCCTTCTTTCTTTGCATGAACATTTGGGCGGCGTTATGAAAATCTTCCCACATAGTGAGGTAGACATGTGGGGTGTGTTAGAACGAGCCGTTTTAGGTAGGTGTGGTTGACTCTTAATTTTATAAAGAATATCTCTTTGGATTTGAGACTTTAATCTTTGCAACTTTACAGATCTTCTTTATGCACCAAGAGCTTGTAACACTCCAAAGAGAAAGGAAAAATTGAAATCGCATCATATGACCCCTTTAACCTAGTTTAGTGATAGCTGAAAATAATGATAGGATGATGATCTGTTCTTTTCCTGTCTTCTGAATCTTCCAAAACCTGTATATTTGAGGACAAATTATCCATGTATCTGGTTTGTTTGTTCCTCTGCTCCTTCTTGACACATAAAGGTCACAACTGCTTTGTTCTGTGGATTCACAGTGTGACCATTAAACTAAACTGTACAGATCCAGTCTGGCAAGCCCACGTAACCGATTAAGCATGAGAACACACAGCATTCTTCCTGTAGCTTCACCCGAATCAAATAAACATATTTCATGGCATATTAACTTTTTTCCCTCATGCTCATTTAGAAATACAGATGTAAATAAGAATTTCTACTTTTCCCCAAGGTCAGACCACGGACTCATCCCCAGACGTGAGATCCCCTCTGAATGAAGTCACCCCGAAAGATCGCATGACTTCAGAAAGTGACATTTTGGAATCACGAGCCAGTACAGCCTATCAAAGCGTCTCCTCTCCTTCAACAAATTTGTCAACTGACGAGGTCAGACCTACTGTTCCTTCTCCATCACAGTCATCCAGAGACACTGTAGTGCACAATGACACCTCTCCTTCATCAGCCATCTCACAGACCCCGGAGCTACAAGATGTCACCACCCTCAACATGGACACAGCCTCAGTACCAGGCAAGACTAATACAATTAAACCTAATCTAATTGCAAATGCTATCTGTCATTAATCAGTCTAACTAAGGTCTGAAAACAAATTTGCCATCCATTGTGTTGAGAACAACAACATGCAAAAATGAACAGTTTACGGAGAGCTGAAAGATGCAGTACATTTTATATTGACAGTCTTGAAGATAAAATGTAAAACTCTGCACTGAAAAGAAATGTGGTGTACACTGTAAAGTTGTAAATAAAACATTGTTGCAGTACGTTTTACAATAAAATGTTATGTTTAATTCAGCGTGTTATATGCTGATTCTTTGTAATTAATTGTGAAATTTAGTAGCAATTTCTGAGTGAAAACTGTCTGCACCAATGTTCTTCAATGTAGGATTTATGTTGAAACAGTTTTTACAAATTGCTAGTAAAATGCATGACTAATTAGAGCCTGAGTTGGAAATTTGAGTTAGATTCTGACCTGTTTTTAAATGCTTCCATAAAACTTTTTATTTTTTGCATTTGCCATTATTAAATTGTTATATTTTGACTGCTCTGGATTGGTTCAGATCCTATTTAACTGATCGTTGTCATTTTGTTTTTATGGATGGTCACAGATCAGAGGTCGGTCCTGTTGGTACTGGTGTCCCTCAGGGCTCATTACTTGGTCCCTTGCTTTTTAGCATTTATATTTTTCCTTTTGGTCAATTGTTAAGATCTCTCGAACTCAACTATAATTTTTACGCTGACAATACGCAGATTTACATCCACTCATATCCGGGTCAAGATGTGAATATTTTCCATCTCTCACACTGTCTTTCTGAGATTAATTTGTGGATGTCTGACAATTTCTTGTGTTTGAATAGTTACAAAACAGAAGTTATGCTTCTTGGCTCTCCCCATAAATTGCGTAACGCTGGATCTTTAGCTTTGTCTGTTGACGGTGTTGCTCTGGAGTTACAAAGTAAATGAAAAAATCTGGGTGTCATTTTCAATCCCAGCTTGTTGTTCGAGCCTTTCGTGCTGAACACTGTTAAGATCTCGTTCTTTCATCTTAGAAATATTGCACGTCTACGGCCTTTGCTGTTTTTCTCTGTTGCTGAAAGGTTAATTAATTATTTTGTCTTTTCTCGTCTAGATTATTGTAACAACCTTCTTATTGGAGTCTCTAAATCTTGTATTAACAAACTACAATATTTAAAAAATTCAGCAGCTAGAATTCTGTCAGGGGCCAGGGTTGTTTATCATATAACTCCTGTTTTGGAACTGTTGCATTGGCTCCCGGTTAGATTCCATATTGATTTTAAAGTTTTATGTTAACATACAAGGCACTGCATGGTCTGACTCCTCAGTACTTGGCTGAGCTTTTAATTCCTTATACACCTAGCCTAGATGGTGGCATTGCTCTCATATTGTTGTAGAAGTTGAACACGATGCTTCAGATATCATGCACTGACATTTGCATTTGCGTTTGTCTTCTAGTGTGAGTGCTTTCATGTGGGTGTGCATCACTTTGTTTCACTTTAAAGATAAAACACTGGGCTTAATGTGACTGAATCCAGACTGAACTCGTGAGACTCTCTGGGAAAGTGCCACATTCCACCCTCTTGATCAAATGTCTGTCCGTAAATAATTGCTGGTCGTGGGTGTAACATTTTGGAACACGACTGTGTTTGTAAATAATCCCTCTCACATACTGTCATTTCACTGGAAACACAGCTATATTTAGGGCAGTTGAATATCTACTTATTGGTTAACTGCACGTATGCCAGACCTTAAGTATGACTGTTACAAAACAACACTCACACTCTTGTTCTAATATGCTTCTTAAATCTTACTTTTCTTTCTTCGTTTGTTGTTCAAAGCTTGTCTTTCTATGCCTGTTTTTCTCCTGCAGGTTCTTCTGCTAGCAGCCCGTCAATTTCTTTTTTGAAGAGCACCGTTTCAGATTCAGTAGCCACCACAGCTCCTGCAACATCCATCAGTCCAAGTGAAGGACCTCAGACTGTCTCTTCTTCAGCCAGCAGTGTGATCCAGACAACACAAACAGCTCCACCATTCATCACCACCTGCCCTCAGGCATCTCAGATCGCCCTGACCAGCAGTTCAAAGGTCACTGGACCTGCTCCTTTGGAAGACCAGGATGAATCTTCTGAACTGGATGTGGGGGATCAAGGTGTGTGGATAGCAAATGTTTTCCTGCCATTGACGTTAAAGGGATAATTCACCCAAAAATGAACATTCTTTCATTATTTGCTCATCATCCAAAAGACTTTCTCGTTCAGCTACAGTACACAAAATAAAATATTTTTTATAATTTTTTGCGTCCCTCCATTTAAAGTCCTTGCAAAATAAAACTTCAAAGGTCCATTTTAGAAGTAATCCATATGAATCAAGTGGTTTAGTCCAAGTCGTCTGAAGAGGCAATCGATTTATGTGATGTGAGGTTAGGGATGTCCTGATCAGTTTTTCTGTGCCACCGATCAAATCCGAGTCATTGAATATTGAGTATCTGCCAAGTCTCAATCCAATACTTGTATACACACACTGTAGATGTAAACATGTTACATTAGTAAACGTTGTAAACAGACTGTGTGGTAACATTTATGAATATAGGACTACTGATATAAACCTCTTGTATTTAATATGAACAATAAGCAGAATAATTGCAACATAAAGGGAAAAAAGTGGAGATAAGGTTAGGAAGCATGATGCTTGTGGTGTCCGAATGCCAGTCTGTCAGTCAAGTCTTGTCCAAGACGCAACCCATAGCAACGCCTTATGAAGTTTGAGCACATTTGAGCATCTTATTTTCCTTTTAATGGTAGCTGGCAAATCTACTGGAAGGTGCATAGTGCCACTTTCAGCATGACACAGACATGACAGCTGATGTAAAAAAAGGATTGGGCTTAGGAGAGCCGATACCGATCAGTTAAAAAAAATGCTTCATCAGCCCCGATCCTGATCCTTGAGATCAGCTGTGGACATTTCTAGAAAATAATTTAATTTAGACTTTTATATAAATGTTGATCAACGCACATAAATTACATCAAATATGGTAAACGGAAGCTCAGCCGTACATGCCTGACAACAAGCACTTTTTATTTTTGAGTGAACCTTTAAGTATGAGAGAGAGTTGTGTCTTTGGTCTTGCTGTCGAGGTCTAGTAAGCACAATGACATGATCATTTCATTATTTTTCCATCTGCATTTACTTCTGTGCTCTGTACATGATGTTCCTTCAGTTTTATTGGTTCCTGTGATAGTGATAATCAGATTCCGCTCAATTCATCAATCTTCTAGAATCAGGGAAGGTTCCCCACCGCCCTACATCGCCCCTGGACCCCCTTCTCGCTGCTCTGGTCACCGTTTTCATTATTTGCACTGCCATGGTCTCAGCCGTCCTCTTCCTCAGGTTCCGTCAGCGGAGTGAGCATCCAGAATTCCACCGGCTTCAAGACCTTCCTATGGTGAGTCTTGCATTTGGGCAGCAAGTTGTGATACTTAAAATTGAGACCTTTGAAAGGTTTATAGATTTCCATTAGAGGTCGAACGATTGATCCATTTTGCCGATTAACTGGGACCGATAACTGACTGCTGGAACAATAGCGATAGTTTTTTCAGGTTGCATCCATTGCTGGAGCAACTGAGAAGGTCCACTGTCATTATACAGAACGAGAGCCGCCTCCAGAGGCAGAATCAATGACGCCTCGTTGAGTTTGTTTGTTATGCATCTGTTATCCAGCAAAGTTGCATATTTAAAGCTAGTGACGTCTGACAAATAAAAAAATAATTATTGTCACTGTAATACATATTTTGTTATTTTTATTAGATAAGTCAAGCAGAGAAACAAATAAAGTGGGAGAGTATACATACAATATGCATTTGTATCTAATCTCAATGCTATGGACTTATTAGATATTTGTAGATATTTATTTTTATTTGAAATGGTAACACTTTACCAGTACATTTGTAACATTAACTAAGGATAATAAATGCTGTAGAAGTATTGTTCATTGTTAGATTGTTAATTTCATTTACTAATAAATATTTTTGTTTAAGTCCTTTTTTTACATTTTTGTAATAAAGTTCAGTGCTATTTTACTTGGAATATTATGTTTGTTCTCATTCATTATCCATTTAAAAAACGATCGTTATCGGCCAGTGTGCCCCAGCCAGTTATCGGTATTGGTAAAATCCACTATCAGTCGACTTCTAATTTACATGATAATGCTAATTGTGACATTTTTTGCAAATGTGGTGGCAACACTGATAACGATCAAATTTGACAATTCAAGTGCTGACCTCAAAAATAAAAACCTGATGTGCTTTTCTGCAGGATGATCTTCTAGAAGACACGCCTTTGTCAAGATACACCTATTAGCAATCAGGGCTGCACGATTAATCAAATTATTAGATAAGTCAAGCAGAGAAACAAATAAAGTGGGAGAGTATACATACAATATGCATTTGTATCTAATCTCAATGCTATGGACTTATTAGATATTTGTAGATATTTATTTTTATTTGAAATGGTAACACTTTACCAGTACATTTGTAACATTAACTAAGGATAATAAATGCTGTAGAAGTATTGTTCATTGTTAGATTGTTAATTTCATTTACTAATAAATATTTTTGTTTAAGTCCTTTTTTTACATTTTTGTAATAAAGTTCAGTGCTATTTTACTTGGAATATTATGTTTGTTCTCATTCATTATCCATTTAAAAAACGATCGTTATCGGCCAGTGTGCCCCAGCCAGTTATCGGTATTGGTAAAATCCACTATCAGTCGACTTCTAATTTACATGATAATGCTAATTGTGACATTTTTGCAAATGTGGTGGCAACACTGATAACGATCAAATTTGACAATTCCAAGTGCTGACCTCAAAAATAAAAACCTGATGTGCTTTTCTGCAGGATGATCTTCTAGAAGACACGCCTTTGTCAAGATACACCTATTAGCAATCAGGGCTGCACGATTAATCAAAAAATAAATAAATAAATAAGAAATCACGATCTCGATTCATACATAAATGTGATCTCATTTCTAAATGACAGCGATTCACTTGCATGTTTGTCCCTCCATTCAGATCACACTGCATTCACTTATTTACTTTACAACAATCCAAGATGCTATCAGTCAGACTTATTGGTCACAATCACACAGTGTAAAACAAAACACTTCTAGATGAAAAATATCAGTTTCTACCAAAAATATCAGTTGTCAGAAGATGAAAGCGATATATTTGTCGTAGTACACTTTCAATGTTTAAGGGGATTTCCCGCGTCAGCACTGTTCAATGCATTGCGTCAGTGCCATAGATCTCTATGAAGTGAAATATCAGCTTCAGCGTTACTAAGGTGATGTGTTGCTGGTCGATTGACGCTTGTGAGGTGGTGTTTAATGATGATTATAAAACGGATCGTTCCGGTCCTTGATTCTGATTGGCTGAGCCACGTTCAAAGCTGTTGTAAATTACTCTACAAACATACACCTTTGTTTACTTTGTGTGTTCCTTGGCAACCACTTTATTGCAACCTCAACTGTTTCTGAGGAACTACATTGTTTGTTGGAAGAATACCGTTTTTATTAATATCATTACACTTTATTTGCTCTGTTTTATTTTGTGAAACCTTACTACATATATGGAATAACCGTTTTATAAAAGCACCGTGAAGCCGTGGTTTACAGTGAATTTATAACAGCTAAGGGGGTTTATACCATAGCTTCGCTCCGCTTCGTGCCTAACAACGCCCCTTAGTTGTTATAAATTCACTGTAAATCACGGCTTCTTGGGGCTTATTGCTTTACTCATAAAAGACAGTCCCTTGCCGCCACCTATTGGCGTAACAATGTTACTGCACTGACTGACAGCCTTCGCCTTGTGGGTTACAATTATATTCAGTTTAACATCACTTTGTATGCTCTTTAATAAGCCAAAGTATCCTAATATGGATAGTGTTTTGCGTAAGCTCCGTTTTTAAAGGCCTATTAAAATGTTCATTGTAAAATGAATATTCGTTGTGCTTATTTCTCAATTAAATTAACAATATCCAATATTACTGTAAATAATACGAACATCTTTGGTATTATTTTATCTGTAAAAAAAGGTTAACAGTGACAGTCAACAGAGAGCTTGCATATCACATGTATAAAGCTTAAATGATCAGAATCGGGATCGGTATTGGCTGATCATAATGACAAGAAGGCTAGTCGTTATTGGTTGCAAAAATCCAGATCAGAGCATCCCTACCTCAGACGTCAGCACAAAATACAGTACGAGTTAGCCATGAATGACGAGGGATCCACATCTCAAAATACCAGCCGCCAGACCACACAAAGCACAAGTGCTATTTATTAGTTTTTTTTATTTATTATTTTCATCACATTAAATATTTATTATTGTCAACATTCTATTCAACTGCTTACAGCTTTTAAGTTATTCACTTTAAGGGGTTTAAACGTATTGTTTTATTTCTTATTGTTTGTTACTTTTAAGTCCAGCACTTTATTATAACTGAAAGTCCTGTGTAGACAGCATTATTTTTTTTATTTATTTATTTTTTTTACTTGAGCACAATAAATGTTTTGGTTGAAAAAAATGAGAATGGTGTGAGAATCGTGATCTCAATATCCCATGGAGGAAAATCGTGATTCACGTTTTAGCAAAAATCGTGCAGCCCTATTAGAATGAGTGAACTGCACCATTTCATTATTTGATTCCTCAGGCAACCAGTTTTGTTATTGGTGCAAATCCCCTGAAAGATGGCTTTCTCAAGTGATCTCTGATTATGGGTTTTGATGATTCTCAGGAGGCTTCGATGCTAAAATGTGGTTGCATAATATTGGAATAAAAAAATGACATTATTTTACTATATTATTCTATACCATTAATATAAAATATCTTAAGATTCTCTACAAACATGGAGAGAAACTATAACAAACATGACCTGTAGAAGAAACCATTCACATTTTAGAGCATTTGCTGGAGATAATTTGCTTGTTCCCCCCTTTATTGGACGCTATATTTGTTCTTAAGGAATTGCTCAATATTATGACACTATCACCCTAAACCTAAACTCTTAAGACGCGGTCGCATTTACTGTCATTCAGCACATATTCACAGGTGAAATTCAGTCATTTCGAAAGGATTTTGGAAGGCGAAAGATATTCCCCTAATGCAGATTTCACAGCAGGCTAAAAAAAATGTTGTCCACCAAATTTTGCTAATATATAACGTTTTATTGTAAAGGTCTAAAATTTCTTGAATCTACACAAACAGATAGTTCTGCACTTTTTTTTCTTTTCAGGGGAATTATTTTCCAAAACTTTTTATTTTATTTATTTTTTTATTTTTTTGAAAAAACAGTTCCCTGGGTTTAGCATAATGTCTCTGGACTTTTGCACTGTTAGATCTACGACATTGTAGTAGGAAAATGTTCATTTTTATGTGAGTGTTCATAGGTTAAACTGAATTGTGATTTTGATATTTATGAGAAAGTTGATTGTCCAGATCGATAACGAAGGTATGTGAAATAACTTGAAATGTATTTAAGCATATTCACTTCTGTCTACGCTGGTATTTGTGGTAAACCTAGTGCCTAATGTACTTTGTGCCAAAACTAATTTGCGGTAAGCGAACTAATAAACATATATTGCACTGTTGTGTTGTTGAGATGAACCTGTAAAGATGAGAGTTTGTAATAAAAGAAGAAAACTTTTTTTTTTGTATGAAGCTTCATGCTATATCACATTTACATGAGTTCAAAATGGTGAAATAAGATATAGTTATGAGCACTTTAACAATGTTTTTGAACACAATATAAACTTTATCGATTAAAACTAGCAACAATGCAGCTTTCATATGTGCTATATTCTAAGAAATAGATCAATATTAAAGGTGGAACAGTAAAACCTAATGTACGTAAAATAGATTAATCATGTTAACACAGAGAACAATATTTCATATTATAGTAAAAACAGAAATACTGTCATAAAAATTGTCATTAGAATAATATAGAAAACATTGCATGAAATAATCTTAAGTTATTTTAATTATTAAAAAAACATATTTTCATAGAGTACAAAATACAATATAAAAATAACAATGACAAACGTGTTAATTTTGTGTTAAACTAAAGACGTTTCAGTTGTTTAAAAATTCATAAACCGGAACACTGATTTAATAAGCCATGTGAATATGTATCCTCATACCAGTTTTGTCTGTAAACACTGGAAAGTCCTCATCAGTCCTCATCAGTCCTCATCGATCTATGGCTGTGAAATGATGAGGTCACCATACGGCTCGTCCTGTCGCACTGTGACCTGTCCTGCGACTAAACACAAGACGAACAAGACAAGACAGCATCTCTCCCTGGATGATTGCATTTTTCAATAAGTTAAGCACTGGGGAGAATCTGATTGCATACATTTTTGTTCAATGTGGTGTTCAATCTCACACCATTATTTGCTGCTAGCAGGTGAGGAGGCTCATGGGTAGTCAGATAGCAGCTGAAGTGGAATGGGGCGACATATATCACCTTTACCTGACAAGTTTAATTCTTTCTCTCTTTAAGTCTTTGCATGTTTCTGTTAAAAATCAATTTGATAGCATCTCTCCCTGGATGATTGCATTTTTCAATAAGTTAAGCACTAGGGAGAATCTGATTGCATACATTTTTGTTCAATGTGGTGTTCAATCTCACACCATTATTTGCTGCTAGCAGGTGAGGAGGCTCATGGGTAGTCAGATAGCAGCTGAAGTGGAATGGGGCGACATATATCACATTTACCTGACAAGTTTAATTCTTTCTCTCTTTAAGTCTTTGCATGTTTCTGTTAAAAATAAATTTGATTTCAGTAGGTGGGCTGTAAGTCAATTTTCTCACTATGAAAAGTCCCATTGCCCATTTTTTACAGCAAAATCCCAATTTCATAATTTAATTTCATTAATTTTGTTTTCACTAACAAGAATCAGGCATAATAGGATGGTAAATCCTCTGCCACAATCTTACCTAGCAATCTCCAAATCATTTGGGCAACAATTCTACAGCTGGCCTGAGGGGGCAGCAGAGAGTGAAAGGTCACCAAATCTTCAATAACAACCTGTGGCCTTCAACAGAAGAACAAAAATACTTTTAGATATTATATCTGTCTATAGTCACATGCCACTGAAATGGACAAAGCAAAAAAATATAAAATAATAATAAAATATTATAAGGGTCCTATGATTTCTGCAATGCTGAAAAAAAGATCTGAAGTGAAATATTTAGAGAAAAATATCAGGAACCCATCAAAATAAAAGTATGGTTTAACTTGAAGAAATTGTGACAGAAATATATTACTATTGTACAGACATATTGAACGTATGCCTTAAAGGATTAGTTCACTTCCAGAATAAAAAATTCCTGATAATTTACTCACCCCCGTGTCATCCGAGATGTTCATGTCTTTCTGTCTTCAGTCGCAAAGAAATTAAGGTTTTTGAGGAAAACGTTCCAGGATTTTTCTCCATATAATGGACTTTAATGGGGATCAACGGGTTGAAGGTCAAAATTGCAGTTTCAGTGCAGCTTCAAAGGGCTCTACACGATCCCAGCCGAGGAATAAGGCTCTTATCTAGCCAAACCATCTGTCATTTTCTAAAAAAAATTAATAAAAATGTATATACTTTTTAACCACAAACGCTAGTCGCGCACTAGCTCGACTTCACGCATTACGTAGTCATGTTGGAAAGGTCACGCGTGATGTAGGCGGAAGCAGCGTTTACAAAGCGATCGTGCAAAGAAAGTCAAACGGCCTTCACAAATAAAGGTAAAACAACGATGTCAGTCGATTTTGAAATTGGAGAAGAAAATGAGATGAAGCTTTTCGCCCTACCCTACCTTTCTGAACCGGAGTACACAGATGAAGAGCTGACCGCGCGCAACCTTTCCAATGAGATTACGCCGTAATACATGAAGCATGCGCAAGCAGAGCTAGAGCAAGACGAGCATTTGTGGTTAGAAAGTTAATTTTTTAAAATTTTTTTAGAAAATGACTGATTGTTTCGTTAGATAAGAGCCTTATTCCTCAGCTGGGATCGTGTAGAGCCCTTTGAAGCTGCACTGAAACTGCAATTTGGACCTTCAGCCCGTTGGTTCCCATTGAAATCCCGGAGAAAAATACTGGAACGTTTTCCTCAAAAACCTTAACTGAAATAATGTACAGTATGTGGAAAATAATGTGTTTTTTGAACCTTAAACCTCATAAACACATTTCATTACACCAAATACACAAGATAATGTTCTTTTTAGCAACCTCATATGACCCCTTTAAAGTTCACATTATATGACAATAGAACCTATTTTTTTGTTTTAATACAGGTTCCTTGTTGTATTTTGCATGTCATTAAAAAATGTCTGAACCTTTTTTGAAAAACACAAAAGAGATTAATTTGTAAATGTGTCAAAATGGGTTGCAAATGCTGTTTTGGCAATGTCGCTTGTGCACATCTAAAAATAGCATGACATGTAAATTTGAATATTTTTTGTAACTAACTTTTTTGTATTTGTTTTAGGGTGACTTTGTAACATTCTGTACAGGGACTACAGATGAAAAATAGCCTTAGGCTAATTCTGGCATATTTACAGTAATGTTTATTAATGTGCACTGTCCCTCTTAAATAAACTAATAAAAGAAAAATCTTAAGTCATTGTTTAAAGCATTCATCAGATATTGTTGTCATGAAGAGAAGAAGACATCGACAGGGTTCCATTCATCTGCATTATAATATAATGTATGCTCATAATAAAACATGTCTAAGAAATAAAATAGTGCTTGACTTGGTTTCTTCATCCATCATATCAATGTTGGACTTCAAGTTAAGGCGGAGCAATCTATCTATTGCCCCCTGAGTGTCCTCTGAGAAAACATCATTGACAAACTATTACAGAAAATCAATGGACACATCACAATCTCTAAACGCTACAAATTTCATGATCCTTATCAGCTAAGACTGTGTAGTAATGCACTGTCATCTTAAAAGAGCAAAGATGCAGTCGAAACAGCAAAACATTTCTTTTGTTACATGCCGTCTTCCTGCTAAATCAATCTTTAACAAATCAAAGAATATATTAGGGGCATTTCAAAGTTAATTAATCATTAATATCATTAGCTCATTAATATCCTTATAAATCTTCTGAATGTATATTTTTGACAACAACAAAAAATGTTTTGTAGTTTTAGCACACCAACCTAACAAAAATTCACACTGTCTGTGGTAAACAAGCACCACTCCATACTGCAGCTGAGAGGACATCTTGACAGATACAGGGAGAAATGTGGGCGGGGCAATCCTGAACCAGGGGGCGGGACTCTGACCAACACATAATCCATGATGTCACAGCTGTGAAGCATATTGAAAACAACTCCTTTATTGTGTTGTTACAGCACAAATATTGCATTCCCAGTAAGAAAAAATAAGTTCATTTTAAGATCTTACAAAAATATATCCTGTGAATGATATTGTGGCAAAATATATGGATGTTGACAGTTCTTGCTCACTTTGTGGAATTATGGACACTGATCCATTTATTTTTTCAATGTGACAAAACTTAAAACTTTTGGAATAGTTCATATCTTCATATAGGCAAGCACCTTGATTCTTCTAGATCCTTTCAGTTAAGACATATAACCTGTTACTATTAAAGTAAAACTAATACTTCAGTGAATTACATTGTTCATTGTTTTTAATTTTGTTTGGAAAACGTTTCATTCATAAGCAAAAATTATCTTTTTTGCAGCCTGTTGATGCATTTCTTAAATCTCTTAGGTGGATTAGAAATAAGAAAAGTGACAGATTCTTGATATATATATATATATATATATATATTGTAATAACACTGATGCATACGTTTTTCTCTATATGTGTTTTATAATCCTGTTATCCTTTTTCGTTTGATATTTGTTTGCATTTTATTATTTATTTATTTTAATTAATTTCTTTCGTGAAACTTTACATGCAGAATTGATGTCATTTTATTCCTTTAGAGGCTCTGTCTGTTCTGTCTTTTCAATATGTTTATTGTTTGATGCAATATTTAAAATAGAAATATTAAACAAATTGTAATGGTAATACTGCAAATGCTGTAAAATAAAATTGAGTAAACAAATATTTGAATTATTTGTACACTACTTTTACTTTTAAATCCTCAATTTCTCAATTTCACAATCCTACAAAGCTATATATATATATATATATATATATATATATATACACACACACACAACACACACACTTCTTTAATTAAAGAAAAATAACTTGATTGATTTCCAAAAAAAACATTATCACCCCTAACTGACAGGGATGAACCCAATATGGATGATCCTATCAATGTCTTTAAATGTGATTATGTAGAAAATAGTTCACAAGTCATGTATGATTGCTTTCTTTTTCATTCCACAGAAAGATCCGACTGATCTTTCATCCTTTAGTGGCCGCCAACCTGAAAAATATATATTTGGTTAGAAGTTGTAGGTCACGCATCAGTTTTAACATTATACCATATTAATGGTCAGATCCTGATTGTGGATTTTTCTATACAGTGAATATAAGCACACCTTAACAGTCCTTATTCACTATAGAAAGAAAACGACAACCTACCAAATCGTGGCAAAGCACCCAGTCTGATGATTGAGCACCGTACGATAAAAAAACATTGTCAGACAAGATCAGTTTAGAGCAAAAGTTCAGCAAAAACGGCAATATCGTAATCAGTTGTGCTTTGCAAATAAGACAAACCAATCTAATTAAAGGGGTCATATGATGTTATTTTAAGGATCATTATTTTGTGTATTTGGTGTAACAGAATATGTTGACATGCTTTAATGTTCAAAAAACACATTATTTTTCAAATACTGTACATTATTGTAGGTCCTCTATGCCCCGCCTCTCTCAAACGCTTCGTTTCCAACAAAACCCCTCCTTCCGACAAGCGCAGTCTGCTCTGATTGGCCAGCTGACCCAGTGCATTGTGATTGGCCGAACACCACCAGCATGCGTCAGAAATGTAACGCCCCTAACCATAATCGCAAGCTTCATCTTTCAAAGTAAATATCCATGCTGCTTCAACACTACTGCTGTTCCTGAAACCACGCCTTCTTTCTTTGCGTGAACATTTGGGCGGCATTATGCTAATATTTCCACATAGTGAGGTAGATATGTCGGGGCGTGTTAGAACGAGCCGTTTTAGGTAGGCGTGGTCGACTCTTTAACTTTTATAAAGAATATCTCTTTGGATTTGAGACTTTAGTCTTTACAACTTTACAGATTTTCTTTAGGCACCAAGAGCTTGTAACACTCCAAAAAAAAAGGAAAACTTGAAATCGCATCATATGACCCCTTTAAGACAGCATTCTAGGGCGCATTTTATTGGACTGTCAAGTTTCCATAACAATTCCTGCTTTGTAATACACTTTACAAAATAATGAATATCGAGAAGCAATTCAATATTTGCATAGCATTCTAGTCATACACAGAATCATTAATGGCCAGTGTCAATCGTATGATCGATCAGTCTTTTATAACATGAAGCAAAAGCGAGAAAATAGAGATATGAGGTATCACGTGAGCAGTGTAGCGCGTATAATCGCCAACAGGTGGCGTATTGGTTGTGAAAACGATATAAAAACAAGTTCGATTCCCATTTGTTTTCCCACTAGGTTATGAATATTAATTACGTTTGCCCAGTATCCTCAACTGATTTGCTGAATGGCTGACGCTGACAAGTAGGCGTTGTACTACGGCTGACCCAATCCTACTACGCTGAAGGCTTATCTTATGAATATTAATTAGGTTACACTGCAGAACTCAAGCGAAAGGTCACTTGTCATGACCTTATTAATATTCATGAGCGAAGCCTTCGCCATAGTAAGTATCGGAAATACACGAAGGGAATTGTTTCACTCGTGTAACGTTCCTTCCGGACTGAACCAACCGGAAACCGCCCGCTTATAACTTTTGTCTTCGCTGTTGCAAATCGATTAGAAATATCAAACATCATGTCGGGCTCATCAAACATTGTTGCGATGAAGAAAGTCGTTCAGCAGTTGCGCTTCGAAGCAAACATCAACAGAGTAAAGGTCGGTTTGTTTCTTTTAGTGGTTTAATTTCTGAGGAAATGAACTGAAGCTAGCGAGCTAGCCGCCGGGTTGAGCTTGGGCGTGGACCTGTAGCCCGTTAGCTTTGTTTCAGTGGCTTCTCCGTTGTTTTATTAAAATAAGTTAATTTTGTAGTGAAGTAGTACTAATATCTATTGGACACACTGAGCATTAAACAGACTCTGAAAAAGAAATGTTATCTATGCCTAGCTAGAATGTGTAGTTTATCTATTCTAGACCCTCCCTTATTTATATATAAGAAACTTAGGCAATAAATACCCATTGCTCTAAAATATTACACTAATTTTCATATATATATATATATATATATATATATATATATTATAATGTGTGTGTATCATTATGTATTTAGCATTTCAGCTGATTGTGTATCAAGAAATTTGTAAGATGTGATTATTTTTATCTTTTTTTATATTTAGGTTTCTCAGGCGGCTGCAGAGCTTCAGCAGTTCTGCATTCAGAACGCCCTACAAGATCCTCTGCTGACCGGTGTGTCTTCCAGCACCAACCCCTTCAGGACACAGAAGGTTTGCTCCTTCTTGTGAGGGTCCATGATGGGCATCTGCCATTGGTAAGGAGTAGTTTAATATTTCACATTTGGTTAAAAACTAAACAATACGAAACTGAAACTAACAATTCAAATGTGTCTTCTCAGGCTTTTTCCTGTTCCTGTGACATTTCTGCTGGGAAATAAAAAGAGAAGAAAACCACTGCCATGATGTGTAATTGAAAAATCAGCAGCACAAAGCTGTCGTCTTGCCAGTTAATACCTCATGCCATAAACACAAAAACAAGAACTGAAAGGAGTTGCCTCTCTGGTTGCTTTATGTCTGTTATGGTGCATTTTCATTTTAGAAGATTTTTTTTTTTTTAAGGTCTCAGATTGATTCTCCTTCACAGCCCTCAGATTTCTGTTTGAAGACCTCAAACTAAAACGTCTGCCTTAATGAATGATAAACAACGCTCCAGTTTTGTGGAGGGGAAGGCTTTTGTATTTTTGTGTGGCACAGCAGAGGAAACGTAGTAATTTATTGTGCCTTTTTAACATTGTAATCTATTTCTCTATCTTCTCTGCCTTAGACTTTTTATAACCCAAAATAAAACCCATTGATTTCTACATGTCTCTGTTGTTTTTAATACTGTGATAGCTAAAGAATTGCTGAGGATATATTAAGAACATAATAACCAGAACAGAAGCTACAGTTTTATCACAGTGACATGATCACTGGCTGCATTTTGGACTATCTGTAGCTTGTTTATTGAAGATGCAGGACAACCACCTAGCAGTAGTCCAGTCTAGAGGTCATGAATGCATGAACTAGCTTTTGTCTATATCAGACAAAATGTATATGTTATTTCTTTAGGCTTTATTAACTATGTATTCATAATTTACATGGATATATGCCATAAAATGGTTATCGTCGGTTTGCTGCAAGCGGTTAGATTGTGACATGCTTTACTCCACCTAAATCTATTACATTTTAAATGTGTTTTTGTTGTGTTGAACATTTACAAATTCAGTTTTAAATGGTTTACGTGGAATATTTGTTTAAAAAAAATGTACTTTTAAAAGTTCATTTATTACACTACACGTGAAGCTCAAAAATGTAAAACTAAAATCTAAATAGACTTAAATTTCAAGTTGAAAGTCATAAACCTAAAATACCCTGTTGAAAAAACCAGCATATGCTGGTTAGGTATGTTTTGACGCTGGGATGCTGGTCCTTTTGCTGGTTAATGCTGGTCCTTTGCCAGCATATGACCAGCAAAAGGACCAGTATAAACCAGCAAAGGACCAGCATTTGCTTGATCAGGCAGTTAATGCTAGAACAAGAAGCTTTTTCAGTAATCCGTGTTAAAAACGGCGATCTACGGACTTTGCCATTTATATGGTCGATAAACTGGTTTTATAATTATGATATCATTATTTAGTTGGCGAGATGTGGTTGAGTATCACATTAACATGGTTTATTACTGTCTTTGTTATGACGCCCCTCTTCACTGAATGTTATCCTCGCATGTCCCGTCGTACATTTCAACGAGGAGGATCTTCGGCAGACCAGCAGCTGCTGAACAGTCAGTATCAGGCCACGATTCCTCAAAGTCCGCCTAAAATAAACGACCCCGTTCCACAACAACGTCGGAAAACCGTGTCCGCGTCAGATTCCACAAGCTGACCAGCAACTTGGTGAGCAGAAGGTAAGATTAATTAATGGATCGTTCACCCAAGAATGAAGATTTTCATTCAAAGACTGAAGTGCACTATGCGACTTGCACAGAATTTTGCCCTGATTTGCAGTGTGAATGAGTTGGCACTAGTTGCTAAAAGTCAGAGCCAATCTGCAGATATTAACTACTCAGAGTTGACAAATTTCACAGAAAATCGTATAGTGTATGATGGACACTGACACTCATTTGATGTATGTGTACATATATTCCATCCAGTTTGAGGGTATCAAACACATTTGCTATTTCAAGCTGATTTTAACCATTTGTCCTGCATCTCCTAGTAATAAGGTGTCCGTTTCTGCCTGAGCTTGTGCTTGGAATGACTTGAAAGTCTGGTAGTGTGTGTGCGTGTGATGCCCCGATTTTCTCTGTAACCATTTACAAAGTTGGTAAGCGTATGATGCCTAGCGTCTTAAAATCTGTTCAGATTTGAAGTTGAGTAGTGTATTTCAGCCTTAACACTCTCAATTCGTTTCAAACCTGTATGACCTGTTTGTTAATATGGTCAATTGTTGTTTTGGACCCCAATGACTTTCCTCATATGGATCAAAATCTTTAAAATACCCTCACTGTTGCATAGAAAGGCATACAGGTTTGGAAAAACATGAAGATAAGTGACCATTTTTGGTTTAAGACAATTTGTCTACCTACCGGACTTCATTTACTTTGGTGTCAGTCAATGGCTCTATGTAAGAACCACTGTGGACCTTGCAGTTGGCAGTCTGTGGATAGAAATAATGAGGTGTGTAACACCTGTGAGCCATCCAAACAATCTGCGGCAGAGCCTAAACCAATCCAGCCTTTCCACATCACACTAGCCCCTCCCGTCAGGCAGCCTTATTTGGCCCGAAAACCGGGACCTGCTAATTTCTTTCGTGCGAGACCCGTTCAGTCATTAGAACCCTTTAAATCTTTCATGCAATCAAGGCAGTATGCTTATGGAGGTCTGTCAAAGAGAGGAACCGACACCAAAGGTTTGCACATTTAATGTTAAGTCTCTTTGATGTTATTGTTCTCCGGTGTCATTTTCACCAGGTGTGCCACTCGTCTAAAGCCGTCCACCAGACCTGCTCCAGTCAGCGCCGAACATGGCTGAATGAACCAGTCTTGGTAACTGCAACTCTTTATCAGGTTAAACTGCTCTGTGATCTCTGTTACCATTGCAGCTCCTACAATATCTTGCGTGTTGGCAAGAACCACCATCGGGAGTCCCCTAAGGTGGTCACTCTTTAAGGTCTGTTCCAGCACACTCTTGGCCTCGTCCAGACGCTTAATATCAGAAGAGTCCACGATGAACACAATTCCAGCTGTGTCTTGGTAAAAATTCCTCCAGTGCGCTCGCATCTTAATCTGCCCTCCAACGTCCCACACGGTCAGCGTGATTTTGTCCCTGTTCTTCTTCGCTTCAATCATTTCAACATTGAATTCAACTGTAGGAACCGTGTAGAAGTCCTCATTGTACTTCAGTTTGTAAAGAAGTGTTGATTTTCCAGCCTTAGGAGGAGGATTCGTGCTTCAGCTTTGTGCCTAGATCCTGAATGGCCCATTGTATATGTCAGATGTTCACAAACACCAAAGCTTCTCACCGTGTTCTCTCAACATATGTGAGTTTACTTAAGATGGTGTCTGCATTACTCGGTGATTTATTATATCTTGCTTATTTACATAGTGCTGTATGATTAATGGGTCAAAGTATCACAGGACACCTAAAATTATGATATGCTAAGAATGCCTGGAATGGAGTCCTGCTCTCTCTCGTGTCTTAAATATTGTACACATTTAAATAAATTAAAATGAAAATCTCTTTCATGGATTCTCATGTTACATGGCAAAAATCTCATCACATAAATCCAGTAGCCCCTCACTGCAGAACACAAGATCCAGGGGGCGTGGTTGGATCCACATCTAGGGGGTGGATATTGGTAGGTTTAGGGGTGGAGATGGGTGGGTTTAGGGACCAGGGGGTGGATACAGGTAGGTTTAGGTATATGTAAGGTGGGAGGAGTTGGATCTGGATCCAACCACGCCCCCTGGATCTTGTGTGCTATCCACACCCCACCAGTTGGATCTGCCACAAAAACCAGTCCAGAGCAGTCATTGTGACAAATGCCGGGAGTGTCGGTTTTTCACACAACTTTATAGTTGTAAGTGATGTGAACTCGTTAAACTTAGCTTCCGGCAGCGCACCACCGCTAAAGCTCGGTATGTCACATGGTTCTGGTGCTGCAGTGTGAGGTTACTGCGACCAGTGGAAATACGTCAGTCAGTCAGTCTGTCAGGAAGAATGCAAACAGCAATGCGGCATAAGCTTATTCTATTTGTTTATTATTTGCCTCCAGGGCCGTCCTTAGCTGACACGGGGCGAGGTAGGGAGCGGGGCCCCCCTTGGTCCGTTCATGATCTCATTCCGGGGCGGGTGGGTTTACTGGTCTTAGCTGGTCTCCCAAGTCCCAAACTGCTCAGGCTGGTTTTAGAGGAGATCTAAAGAGGCTTAGAGGCTGTTTCAGGTGGTCACACACCAGTTTAAACTATAAGACCAGCAAAACCAGCGTAGGTTTTCCCCCGGCCTGCAATTGTTTGATCAAAAATACAGAATATTGTGAAATATAATTACAAATTAAAATAACACTTTTCTTTTTAATATATTTTAAAATGTAATTTATTCATGTGATGCAAAGTTGAATTTTCAGCATCATTACTCCAGTCTTGTCACCTTCAGAAATCATTCTAATATGCTGATTATATGTTGAAAACAGTTGTGCTGTAAACCATTTTTATAGCATAGAATAGAAATTTCAAAATGTCTTTGCTGTCACTTTTGATAAATTTAACGTGTCCCTGTTGGAATTTTAATTTCTTAAAATAAATTAATCAATAAATCATACTGAGCCCAAATTTGAGTGGCAGGATATACATGTATATTCAAAATCTTTAAAAAAAAATCAGAGAGAACAAAGACAAGCAAGTTTTGACTTGTTAGGTTTATTTATCACTTTAATCTCCCACATACATTTCACACAGTGCAAGAATTTAAACCTTTGTGTAGATTGGGGCTGGTGCCATTTTTTTCTGTAAAATAGGAGGAAAGTTGGAGGACTGTTTGCCAGTATTAATTCAACAGTCTTCACAAAATAATTACATACATACAGCAACATTCTACCTTCAATCTGGCCACTTTTGCATTCATATAACCATTAAAACCTTGGCTTAAATGAGCAGGAATGACTAGAATGAATAGGACATTACCTATTATGGAGTTTAATCCAAGTGTAACATTCTTAATCTAGCACAACCTTATTCCACCCTCATTTAAACTAACTAATGAGCAGCACCAGTGTAAATTGGCATTAATTCCTTGAACTGATATGAATGAATCATGCACATCCAAATTCAAGAGCTGGTTACGGTTTCATCATCTTAATTCACAAAAAAAAGAAAAAAAAAGAAACATGATATTTATGCATGTGCATCTTCAAGGCAATGTCCTTCTACCATTTATGCCAATTGCTGTTACACAAATAATATTGCTCTGAATAAGGAAGGTCAGGATACATCTTTACAGTTTAAGGATTTGAAAAAGGAATACATTTTCCATAAAGTGTCCATTTGGCACCAAATGTTTTACAAATTACAATAAATCTGGGAATGCACGTGTTTGCACATGTGTGTCTGTACAGTTTATTGTAATTGTGAGAGAAAAAAAAATGTTTGTCTCATATTACACCAATATGCGTCTTGCAATATGCATTAATGGAAAGACAATGGAGGCTGTTTATTGATCGGTTCAGGCTGTTTATTAGTTGAGTCCAACTACTCTCCAGTTTTGCTCCCAGAGCTGCTCTTGAACTTTACCACCATGACGGTGATGTTATCGGGACAGCCGCGGTAGAAAGACTGCAGCACAATGCTCTTGGCTCCAAAGTGCGGCTCATCCAAGCGTTCCCGCACAAAGCGTACGGCCTCCTCGTTGCTAAACGCGTCCCACAGGCCGTCGGAGGCTAGGATCATGAACTCCGGCTGGAGCTTGTCCAGGTCAAAGGTCAAGATATCTGGGTCTGGGATGACCACATTCAAGTTCTTGAGAGGGTAGTCACCGAGTGAGCGTGACATGGCGAGGATGCCTTGCACACGCCAAGAACCGTTGAAACTGATGAAGCCACCTGACCGATGAGATCACAGAGACATGTTATGTTCACATAGTGCAGTCACAGTGAGGTGATCTGGAACTGTCAGAAAGCCAACACATCTTCAAAAATGATCACAGTCCTACAGCAGTCTTTATAACTGTATTAAGCTAAAAAGTTGAATTATGTCCATTAACTAACCAATAGTTATTATTATTATTCACTCAAACTCACCTGCTCTCTTGATCCTCTTGCGCTCTTTCAGCTGGTAAGGCTTGTGATCATGTGACAAGGCCACAGCGTTGCCGTCCTTGTCGCAGAGAACGCCGCGAGAGTCTCCAACATTTGCCACAGTCAGTTCACGGTCTGACAACAAGGCTATCAAACACGTCGTGCCTGAAACCAAAAGAGGGATTCAGTATAGTTTACGGTTTCCAGTCAGCAAAAGCCCATGGATAAGATCAACCTCAAACACAGGCTCATCCCTCCTCACCTGCTTCATCATGGCTGGCGGAGAACTTCTCCACCATGTCCCGGTCCACAGCCAGAATGCGCTGCTCTAGGATGGCGGGATAGGACAGAGGGCTGTCTTTCTTTTCCCGCTCATAGGCCTGTAGCTGTTGTTTCAGAGCCTCGGGTAGGTGGGCCTTCACATAATCAGCGGCTGCCTGCGAGAAACAGCAAAAACAATGAGGAACTCGCTGTTCCTGTCACAAAAGAGCTCACGTCACCATTTGTAATTGATATTCATGAAGTTTAAAAACTTTAATAATGTGGAAAACTTTTGCAACTTTTATAATCCTTAAATAGAGTCTTTTAATGCCATCTAATGATTCTGGTTCTAAATATTACTGACAAGATTTATTGTTATATTTCTGCAAGTCATGGTAAAAATTGTGTGACCCTGGAGCACAAAACCAGTCATAAGTGGCACGGGTATATTTGTAGCAATAGCCAAGAATTCATTGTATGGGTCAAAATGATCATTTTTTCTTTTATGCCAAAAATCATTAGGATATTAACCCCTTAACTGTCACCGCCCATTTTTTTAAAAAATAGGCATTAAAGTGCACTATCCAAACTTAACTTGATTTTCAAAAAATTTAAATATCAAAAAGTTACAGAAGTTTAAATTTACTGTAAAGAAAATGCACTGTACAATTTGTATGATATTTTATATAAAATAAAAATTTTTACAGACGTTTTACTCTAAAATTGCTAAAAAAAAAAGAGTAAAGCCTTATCTCTAAATAAGGTATGTTCCAAATTTGAAGTTGATATGAAATTTTTTTTTAGATTTTATTTAGGGCGTTATACCACAAACAGCCATCAAAACTACATTGAATTTTTTTTTATGCATTTTTCAGTCACAAATGTCTAGATTTCTGTCAATATTACTTCTATCACAAAATAAGGGTACGTAATACTACTCTAAGGTACTAATATGCACCTATTAGGGGTATAAAAGGTACAAATATGTCCTTTTAAGGGTACTGCTCTAGGGACAAGCTGTTGTACCCCAAAAGGTACAATTTTAAACCCCTTTTTTTCCTGTGTGTATGAGTCATTATTTTTTTGCTCAGAAAAATAAAAATTAATCACATTCTAATGTACCAACAAATTAAGGCTGTGTTAAACATTTATCGTTTTGATACTTGAAACCCCCTTTTCGTCTTTGACTCATGTGCATTTATATTCACCCCCCACATAGCACAAAACAAAACAAGGGAATCACTGCAAAACAGAACGCAGCACAATAACCATCTTGCTTTCATAATTATTGGGCGTTAGCGTTAGTTATAGCGTTAGTTCTGGCAGGTCATGTTAGTCAAGCTCGCATCAGCTGACTCTCAGCTGATCCCCATCAACCTATAGGAATACGACACCTAAGCATTCATATATAAGGTCCCTCAGTATTATCAGCAGTTTTCGCATTGCTCAATAGCTAATTACCCTCCTCCATCCCCAGCTCCTGCTCCAACACATCTTCAAAAATGATCACAGTCCTACAGCAGTCTTTATAACTGTATTAAGCTAAAAAGTTGAATTATGTCCATTAACTAACCAATAGTTATTATTATTATTCACTCAAACTCACCTGCTCTCTTGATCCTCTTGCGCTCTTTCAGCTGGTAAGGCTTGTGATCATGTGACAAGGCCACAGCGTTGCCGTCCTTGTCGCAGAGAACGCCGCGAGAGTCTCCAACATTTGCCACAGTCAGTTCACGGTCTGACAACAAGGCTATCAAACACGTCGTGCCTGAAACCAAAAGAGGGATTCAGTATAGTTTACGGTTTCCAGTCAGCAAAAGCCCATGGATAAGATCAACCTCAAACACAGGCTCATCCCTCCTCACCTGCTTCATCATGGCTGGCGGAGAACTTCTCCACCATGTCCCGGTCCACAGCCAGAATGCGCTGCTCTAGGATGGCGGGATAGGACAGAGGGCTGTCTTTCTTTTCCCGCTCATAGGCCTGTAGCTGTTGTTTCAGAGCCTCGGGTAGGTGGGCCTTCACATAATCAGCGGCTGCCTGCGAGAAACAGCAAAAACAATGAGGAACTCGCTGTTCCTGTCACAAAAGAGCTCACGTCACCATTTGTAATTGATATTCATGAAGTTTAAAAACTTTAATAATGTGGAAAACTTTTGCAACTTTTATAATCCTTAAATAGAGTCTTTTAATGCCATCTAATGATTCTGGTTCTAAATATTACTGACAAGATTTATTGTTATATTTCTGCAAGTCATGGTAAAAATTGTGTGACCCTGGAGCACAAAACCAGTCATAAGTGGCACGGGTATATTTGTAGCAATAGCCAAGAATTCATTGTATGGGTCAAAATGATCATTTTTTCTTTTATGCCAAAAATCATTAGGATATTAACCCCTTAACTGTCACCGCCCATTTTTTTAAAAAATAGGCATTAAAGTGCACTATCCAAACTTAACTTGATTTTCAAAAAATTTAAATATCAAAAAGTTACAGAAGTTTAAATTTACTGTAAAGAAAATGCACTGTACAATTTGTATGATATTTTATATAAAATAAAATTTTTACAGACGTTTTACTCTAAAATTGCTAAAAAAAAAAAAGAGTAAAGCCTTATCTCTAAATAAGGTATGTTCCAAATTTGAAGTTGATATGAAATTTTTTTTTAGATTTTATTTAGGGCGTTATACCACAAACAGCCATCAAAACTACATTGAATTTTTTTTTATGCATTTTTCAGTCACAAATGTCTAGATTTCTGTCAATATTACTTCTATCACAAAATAAGGGTACGTAATACTACTCTAAGGTACTAATATGCACCTATTAGGGGTATAAAAGGTACAAATATGTCCTTTTAAGGGTACTGCTCTAGGGACAAGCTGTTGTACCCCAAAAGGTACAATTTTAAACCCCTTTTTTTCCTGTGTGTATGAGTCATTATTTTTTTGCTCAGAAAAATAAAAATTAATCACATTCTAATGTACCAACAAATTAAGGCTGTGTTAAACATTTATCGTTTTGATACTTGAAACCCCCTTTTCGTCTTTGACTCATGTGCATTTATATTCACCCCCACATAGCACAAAACAAAACAAGAGAATCACTGCAAAACAGAATGCAGCACAATAACCATCTTGCTTTCATAATTATTGGGCGTTAGCGTTAGTTATAGCGTTAGTTCTGGCAGGTCATGTTAGTCAAGCTCGCATCAGCTGACTCTCAGCTGATCCCCATCAACCTATAGGAATACGACACCTAAGCATTCATATATAAGGTCCCTCAGTATTATCAGCAGTTTTCGCATTGCTCAATAGCTAATTACCCTCCTCCATCCCCAGCTCCTCCTCTGTCAGTCAGGATTCAGCCTTCTGATTCTCCTTTGAATCAGACTAATTCTAAAATGTGTACATAACATTATTGAACTTTAACGATATCTGCATACATTTATGTTGGTTCTGTTCTGTTTACCCTGGGGGGGTTATCGCTGCTCTCCCTGCTCTCATCCATGCTAGGCTGCATGGATGCGCAGGGAGTTCTTGCCCAGAACAGAACCATACCGCCAATCCAAACTGTATGCTAATTGTCAGTCATCTTTGACGATAGTGGTCCTGACAGAAATAATGATCACGCCGTATTTTACTTTTACGTTTTTAAAATTCCAATTAGTTCTTAATGGTGATTCGTCATTAGATTCTCAGTAATGCATTACTGCAACAGAGTGATTTTTATATTTAAGTCAGCATAAATTAAAGGCAGTAAAACAAATACTACAATAAACTATTTAAACTATATATTTCGTTCTCATTACATTAGTGATAATAGGATTTTATCTGACTGATAATAGGATTTACTTTCTGGAAATGTGAATTTGAGGAAAATCTGCAAAATTGTCATGAAATTAATGTCACTTCGTTTTTATGATAAAAATATCATATAACGTCATACAGGTATGGAGTGAGTAAATGATGGCAGAATGTTCATTTTTGGGTGAACTGTCCCTTTAAAAGAGGCCTAAGAGCTCTAGCCAGATGCAGTTTGCAGCAGAATACAGATGAAGGGACAGAAAGTCTCTAGAGAGCGAGAGCCCTTTCCAAACACTGCCAGATCACCAAAACATATCGAGTCAAAGAGCGTGATTTCATTCCCTAACTCTGCTTCCCCATTATCAGTCAGGATGGTTTGGATTCCTTTCAACGGCTCACACTATAGTCTTGTGCGTTTTCAACTTTAAGTCTTTGCCAGTGACTCAGCAACGCCACGCTGTAAATACAATGATGAAACCAGAGAAGCAAACATAATACCTGTCTGCCAAGAGAACGCTGCAGTCTCTTTCAAAGCCACTTCCCGGACAACAGTGAGTTGCTGCTTTTCAGAAAAGACACGGCGGAGCCTCCTGATGAAGCCGATGCATTATTTACGCAGAAGCAGCAGAACACTTAAAGAATTAGCAGATATAGCCCCGGGTCACTTTGCACACGGCAGTGATTTTAAACCGAGCCTTTCAAAGCTTAGATCAGAGATTGGGGAGTTGCTGAATTCTGCGTCCCCTATATGTCCAGAGTTCAGACTAGAAGTACAAACACATTATCTAAAAAAAAAATTGTCCGCTTAACTTGAATGTAGTTAGCTACCATTTAAAAAGGGTAAAGTAGCTTCCTCAACACTACCAATATTAGCCGACAACAATTACGGTCATCGTTATATTGTGCGTCTGACAATAGCACAGTTTGCAAAGCTGTACTTCTCTGAAGGCGTCACAATCTGAATTGTTCAAAGTACGTTGATTATTGTGTCTCAGGGACAAAGACAGTGTGGGGTGGTGGTGACCCTCAGCGACCCCTTTCCACTCAAGACCCTCTCACTGCAAACACACTACAGTCATGCATCCATGTGACTTCATTCACACACCAACACAATGAGGGCTTTATTACTGCTTATAAGCACCTGTGTTCAAATATATTGCTGTATTCCTGTGAATGTGTATTCTATCAGTTCATTCCTGTGAATCTCATGAAAAATCTAAATGAATTATATTTGGTAAAAAAATAAATAAAAAAGACCATTAAGATTTTTAGCATTGTGGCATAATTTTAATGACTATTCAGCATATTTTCCACCCCAATACACACACATATATTATGTAAACATGTTTATTTTGGATGCGATTAATCGCGATTAATCGTTTGACAGCACTACTATATATATATATATATATATAAAAATAAAACATTTAAACAAATTAATAAAGGTATTGCAGCGTTTCTTATTGCATTGCATTTGCATATTGTTATCAAAATGTCAATGCAAAATAAATAAAGAAATAAACTTACAAAAGATACATTATCAAATTATTACTGTCCATAAATTTAGGGTCAGTACAATTCTTTTAAACAATTTATACTTTTATTCAGCAAGGATGCGAATAAAATGTATCAAAAGTGTCAGTAAATATTATATAGTAAATGTATAATGTTATAAAAACATTTTATTTAAACTAAAAGCAACTGTTTTCAACATTGATAATAATAGTACATGTTTCTTGAGCAGCAAATCAGCATATTAGACTGATCTCTGAAGACTGGAGTAATGATGCTGAAAATGCAGCTTTTGTATCACAGGAATAAATTACACCTTAACATATATTAAAATAGAAAAGTTATTTTAAATAGTAATAATATTTCACAATATTACTGATTTTACTGTATTTCTGTTCAAATAAATGCAGTCTTGGTGAGCATATGAGACTTCTTTCAAAAACATTAAAAAAATCTTACTGACCCCAAATTTTGAACATTTTTTGTAGGTTTCATTGTCTATGTTCAAAATACTGCCCCCATGATTTTGGGGTGAAATGTGCTGTGGTCATGTTTTAAAGGGATTCACCCATTCAGAGCATTTAGAATCAGATTTAAAGATGAAAGACTACATAGTATTTCATACATAAGCTCACAACACTCACAATTTCATACCAGCATCGCTAATTAAAAGATCAATTTACCAGGCCTAAATCAAGATTACAATAACGAGAAAACCAGACCACCGGGAATAGCGGAAGAGCACACAACGGATGCGTAAGACAAGCGTTGATTAGGCCAACTGTGCTAGTCATTGTTAGCGGGAGCTCTCTTCATTAGCAGACACCACAGGGCAAAAGATGATGAAACACAAGCCTGTCTATTTAGCAGGATATTTTTAACAGCCCCCCCTGGATCCCCCCATTGTACGGAGGAACTCCAGACCTAGTTTTTACTTGTGACATATTAAATCATAAATAAATAATAAATAAAATTAACAAAAAAATTTTTTTCAGGATTCTTTTAAAAATAGAAAGGTCAAAAGATCAGCATTTAATTGAAATACAAATTTGTGTAATAATGTAAAAGTCTTTATTGTCACATTTGATTAATTTAATCATTGCTGAATTCAAATAATAATGAAATATTATTATAAAATATAATATATATCTATATATATATAATATAAATAAAAACAATAAATTATTAAAATGAAATAAAATTACATCAATATTTATTTAATTATTATAAATATTTAATAATTATTTATAATTTAATAAATATTTATATAAACAATATTTTTTAATATTAGAGATACTATTGCGATAATCAAATATTCTATATAAAATTACAGAATATTGTGAATATCAAATATTGTTGAAAATTACGAATAATGTGCCAAAGACAGCACCACTATGCAATTTCAGTCGTCTTGCACACTAGAAGTGCCTATGTGTTCCAGCAACTAGTTCCCCAACTGAAAGAGTTTTTAGTGCCAGTGGGAACAGTGTCATGCCACAGAGCATCTCTTCAACCAGAAAAAGCTAATAGTCTTATAGCTAAAAACTTGTGAAACACTTAATTTAACCCAGTGGCACTGTGTAAAATGTAGCATGTGAATTACATTGCTCTGAAGAAGCAGTGCACTGAATGTGCTTACAAACAATAGCCTAAGGATAACAACAGGATAATAGTCCTATCTAAATCAATAATTGGGCAGAAGAAAAATCACCTTTTTAATTATTCCAGAGCAAATGCAAAAATATTAAGATATATACTGATTATTGTCAAAATGTAGAAAAATATCAAGATAAAGCTAAGTGGACCCCTAGTGGTCCTTGACATAAGGCCAGGGGGTCCGCATAAAGTATGAATTTTTGTATACATTTTGTATATTTTGACATGACATGTTCCCATGAAAGAAAAATCCAATATAGCTGATGATATGGCCAAATACTGGACAAGTCAGCTAACTTGAATTATACTTGACTGCATTTGGTCCTCACAAAGACACAAATGATACGAGTCAATTTTGTTCTGGGGGTCCTTGAGGATGGTTCTGAATTGGACTGGGGTCTGGTACGCCAAAAGGTTGAGATTCACTGCATTAGAGTACTCATATAACCATTACAAAGGCAGTTTGTAAAAAGATATACAGGAAAAAGGTATATATATATATTCATAACCATGAATTTACCTTAAAAACTCTTGAAAACAGTCAGTCTTAAAGGGACAGTTCACCCATTATTTATTCACACTGGTGTTGTTCCAAATCTGTATGACCTTCTTTTTTCCCCCAACCAACAAAAAAGACAATTCAGGCGGAAGTCGTGGTCTAATGGTTAGAGAGTCGGACTCGTAACCCAAAGGTTGCGGGTTCGAGTCTCGTACCGGCAGGGATTGTATGTACAGCGCTCTCTCCCACCTTCAATACCACGACTGAGGTGCCCTTGAGCAAGGCACCAAACCCCCAACTGCTCCCTGGGTGCCGCAGCAAAAAATGGCTGCCCACTGCTCCGGGTGTGTGTGTGTGTGTTCACTGCTGTGTGTGTGCACTTTGGATGGGTTAAATGCAGAGCACTAATTCCTAGTATGGGTCACCATACTTGTCCACATGTCACTTTCCCTTTTCATTGCATGGAGTAAAATGACATCAAAAGGCTTGACAGAGAGAATATTTAAACTTTCTTTAAACTTAAGAACATTCACACTGCTTTACTGCGGCACCTGTTCAGAGGCGCCACTTTTATGAGACTTTTGGGGTGATTTGTTTACGTTTCGGAGCTTTGCAACCATCTGCGTTCAGTACATTCAAAATGTCCATGATTTGCTTCATAGTCCTTCCCTTTTAAGTTCCAGAGAAACGAGTCAGGAATACGGGTTGGGAACGACATGAGGAAACAGTGTTTTGCATGAACTGCTCCTTTTGAAGGTCGCCTCAGCTTAACACACGACGTCCGCTTAATGTTTGGTTATTTTGAGAACCAATTTCCATCGTTCTCTAAATGTTCTTGACCTTTAACAGTAAACTAGCGGTTGAATTTGGTCTGTCCAGCTGCATCAAATCTCAGCAAAAATTGTAATTTTGATGCGTTTATAAAATAATATAAATGCATAATATAATATTAAAATATAAATAACTCATTTTAAATACAACATTGAATTATTTAACACTTTCACATTTTTTAACAATTACAATTTAAGTTGATTTTTATTAGCTAGCAAACGACTCATTCTGAACAATTATAGATTTGAGCAGTGTATTAGTAGTTCGTATGCTACACTCTAAGAAAAATAGGGCAAAATCTATTTTCCGTAATTATTATTCACACGTTTTTTTACCTACATTTTAAATGACGCATTGTATTTTGTGTTTTCGGGTTACAATGGATAATGGAAAATTGCTCTAGATATTTTTCTTACCGTGCACTAATTGATCAACAAACTCAAGTACAAGCTACTAACAAGGTGTATCATAAATGAACAATTATTCAATTATTATTATTAAATTGAACAATTGCTAATAGCAGCCAACTTAATTCATGTGAATTGTGTACTGCTAGGTATCTGTGGTTTCCTCTTTTTGTGTCATTTAGATGGAAAATGTGTGCCTTTTTTATGGTTTGAGTCCCTTATCAAAAGTTGCTAAAAGTTGCCAAAAAAAAAAAAAAAAACCCAGCTAAATTTGTTGCTAGGTGCTTTTGGAAGAAAAAGTTGCTAGGGTAGTCTGAAAAGTTGCTAAATCTAGCAACAAAATTGCTAAGTTGGCAACACTGGCTACATTTCAGCAAACAGATTTTGTTTGTACTACGATGTGAAAAACCGTGACGTCCTGCTGTCGAAACAGAGCGCCACGCGTTACCTGCATTTTTCTCACTTTCAAGAAGATATTAAGATCTATATGAAATCCTTGTCTACCTCCTGTAACAAAAAAAGGCAACTACAACTTTGAATGTATGCTCACTTTTTTGGTTATGTTTTGTAGGAAATATTATGTTTATTGCTATGTGATCTGCTTAATTTGTTCCCATCCGTCCATCCATTTATTTGTTGTTGTTGTTTATTATTATTATTATTATTATTATGATTGTTATTCTCTCTCTCTCTTCTGAATTTTAATGGCTATGTATTGTTTGGCCATCCTTGAACCCGTGGCTCTTTTCCTTGGCATATGTTTGTTTTTCTTCCCACTTTTGTATTCCCTAAGCAAGTGTTCAAAAAAAAAACCCACAGAGCGTCACGCTGTTGACATTGGCTGCAGAATTGTGGGTTTTAATTTGTACTAACCAGTGTTGGGGGTAACTCATTACAAGTAACGCGAGTTACGTAATCAGATTACTTTTTTCAAGTAACTAGTAAAGTAATGCATTACTTTTTTAATTTACAAGAAAATATCGGAGTTACTTTTTCAAAAAAGTAACGGCCAGGTACTTTGTTTTCCCATTTATTGACTGACAGCTCTCCGTCACTTATCAAAAGTTGCTAAAAGTTGCCAAATAAAAAAAAAAAAACCCAGCTAAATTTGTTGCTAGGTGCTTTTGGAAGAAAAAGTTGCTAGGGTAGTCTGAAAAGTTGCTAAATCTAGCAACAAAATTGCTAAGTTGGCAACACTGGCTACATTTCAGCAAACAGATTTTGTTTGTACTACGATGTGAAAAACCGTGACGTCCTGCTGTCGAAACAGAGCGCCACGCGTTACCTGCATTTTTCTCACTTTCAAGAAGATATTATTAAGATCTATATGAAATCCTTGTCTACCTCCTGTAACAAAAAAAGGCAACTAAAACTTTGAATGTATGCTCACTTTTTTGGTTATGTTTTGTAGGAAATATTATGTTTATTGCTATGTGATCTGCTTAATTTGTTCCCATCCGTCCATCCATTTATTTGTTGTTGTTGTTTATTATTATTATTATTATTATGATTGTTATTCTCTCTCTCTCTTCTGAATTTTAATGGCTATGTATTGTTTGGCCATCCTTGAACCCGTGGCTCTTTTCCTTGGCATATGTTTGTTTTTCTTCCCACTTTTGTATTCCCTAAGCAAGTGTTCAAAAAAAAAACCCACAGAGCGTCACGCTGTTGACATTGGCTGCAGAATTGTGGGTTTTAATTTGTACTAATCTAGATTAATAGTGATATCAGAGACAGCACCTGGGGGTCCAAAGACAACAATCTCAGTTTTGCTCTCATTTAGTTGGAGAAAGTTTCTGCCAGTCCAGCCTTTAATATCTTCAAAGCAATTAAAAAGGTCAGAATAAGAGTGATCAGAGCTGAGAGGTATGTAGATCTGAGTATCGTCAGCGTAAAAATGATATGAAATATTATATTTCCTCATGATCGAACCCAAGGGGAGCATATAGTGGTAGGCTTAATCTTGTGAACTATATCGCCAAGCTCAGAAAGGGATATTGGTTCAAACCGTTCAAAAAAAACGTGGCAGGTGAGTGGTTCAGAGGGGTCATGACTGCACATTGTAACAGTAGACCGTATGGCGTCCACCTTTCCCATAAAAGAATGTAGGAATGCTGCACAGGTCTCTGGAGTACTGTCCAGACCAGAAGTGTTAGCAGGAGAAAAAATAGTATTTAACGTATTAAACAGAATGTTTGGATTGTGTGAATTTTTAGATATGAATTCAGAAAGATATTCAGTTTTTGCATTTTTTACAGAATGTTGGTAGGCAGAAAGAGCGTTTTTCAAGAGTTCATAAGACACTTGCAGTTTGTCTTTCTTCCATTTGCGCTCAGCTTTCCTACATTCCTCTCTGAGAACGCGTATATTACTATTTATCCAAGGTTCTGACCTTCGTTTGAGTTTTGAAACTTTAAAAGGAGCAACAGAATCTAAAACACAAGAGCAGGCATTATTAAAAAGCGTTATCATCTCTTCTATTCCAAGATCTGAGTCAGGAAGTTTTAACACACTTTCAGACAGAGAAGAGAAGGCCTCAGAGAAAAGACTGGCTGTATCAGAGGTGACCACACGAGAAACAGACCGTGAGGAAAGTGATTTCTGAACTGGACCAGACATTGAGATATTAAAAAATAATAGGTCAGATACAAAAAAAATCAGAAATATCAACATTATGTACAGAAATGCCATAAGATAAGATCAGATCCAGTGTGTGGC
>NW_015505921.1:457048-473275 GCF_001515645.1 Sinocyclocheilus grahami | reverse complement strand
TTTAAAGAACCATCTCTTTCTTACCTTTTTATAATCTGAAGAACCTTCTTTCGCCACAAAGAAGCTTTTGTGAAACAGAAAGGTTCTTCAGATGTTAAAGGTTCTTTATGGAACCATTTAGACAAAAAGGTTCTTCTATGGCATCGTGAAGCACCTTTATTTTTAAGAGTGTAGCCGAACGAAAAAACTGACAGTCATTTGGGGACAGTTCAATTAAAGGATCCAACTCACCACTGCGAAGCCAGGTCTCCGTTATAAATAAACAATCCAGGTCATGAGACTTAAAAAAAGATGTTAAAGGTTCTTTATGGAACCATTTAGACAAAAAGGTTCTTCTATGGCATCGTGAAGCACCTTTATTTTTAAGAGTGTAGCCGAACGAAAAAACTGACAGTCATTTGGGGACAGTTCAATTAAAGGATCCAACTCACCACTGCGAAGCCAGGTCTCATTAAAAAAAAAACAACCCAGGTCATGAGACTTAAAAAAGTCATTTAAGATGAAAGTTTTATTATGAAGAGAGCTCGAGTTTACCATAGCCAGTTTAGTAACATGAGTAATTTCTTCAGGGGATATGATCGACCGCGCTGTAGCGCAAACAGATGTGCAATAATTAAATATGTTAAATAACACAAATGTATCTAATCCCATTTTATTAACCGATGTCTCTGCTGCTGACCTTTGATGATCCAGTTCAACTGTACTAATAAGCACAAATGACTTTAGATAAACTAACAATTGTGCTTAGTTTTTTTATTGCTGAAGAGTGTATCTTCTCCTGCGTTCTACTGTACAGACGGGAATTTACTTTTGCTTCAGCCTGAGGTTTATTCATTACACTTTTTGGTGTGAAAGAGCTTTTACATTTGCTATAAATACAACTTCTTATATTAAAAACAATCAAGCCCTGCTCATATTTAAAAAGTAACGCGAAAGTAACGCAAATGTAACGCATTACTTTCATAAAAAGTAACTAAGTAACGTAATTAGTTACTTTTTTTAGGGAGTAACACAATATTGTAATGCATTACTTTTAAAAGTAACTTTCCCCAACACTGGTACTAACTATAACTTTAACTATCAGAATTTCATTTTACTTTTTGTAAATAAATAACATCTCCAATTTTCATATTTTTGCGAGCTTCTTTTTGTGAGATTTTCTTACATTATACTAGTATATACAGGCATAAAAGCCCGATGTATAAAATATCATATAAACATAGAACTTTTTTTTAATTGTTCTTTTATATTTTGTCTTAGGTTCAATAAACTGTTCCATTAAAAATAGATTTGTTTTGAATATTATTTCATATGGTAGATTTGGTTAAAAAAGTGAATAGCGAGGGAATAAAATAAGATGAAGAATTTTCATGTTACATGCTAACCACCCATTAAAACCTCCTATATGCGTTTACACATTGTTGATGAAAGATGACGTTGTAAACCTCTTGCCTTTTGTAAAATGCAACACACTGAAGAAAAGCCTTAACAATTTTAAAACCAGTTATTTTACTTCATGCCCTGACATGACGTTGCATAGGCTTGTCAAGTGAAGGATCCATTTAGGCATGCCACAAGTAAACATAATGCCAGTAATGGATAAACTGATGCAAAACCGCGATGCAGAAAAGTGCTTACCATACAGCTAGCCTTCCAAAGGCTGAATAATGCATGCACATCTTATTGATTTCATTTTCATCACAGAAATCTAATGGGATTTATTTTTGTGGTGCTCCAGTACTGGAAGCTTAGTGAGGTGTAGAGAAATGGATCTTTGGTTTGACTAATGGTTTCCAACAAGGGCATGTCATTTAGCGCAGGGCATTTGAGCCTCTTGAAGCTAATGCATATGGCCTCTGTAACGGCAGCGAGAGGGCTATCACAGGCTCAGGTAACACCCACAGCATCCTCCCACACCTCTCATCTTCTACTCCCAATGGTGCCCTTGTGTCCACAGAAACAGTGCTAGACAAGCCTAATGGGCACTGTAAGTGGAGAGGGTAATGCCAGCGAAAACATATTGCTGTTTGTTTTAGTGCTGTTTGCTAAAGCATCACTATTAGTATTGGAGATTTTATCAAACCCATAAACCTTCAGTGCACACTGTAACTCCTTTTGCGTCGTGTGTTATACAACACGATTGATGGGTCAATGACAAAGGAAAAATATAGCTTAAAAAAATTATATATATATATATATATATGTGTGTGTGTGTGTGTGTGTGTGTGTGTAATATCATATCATTATATAAAATAAAATTATTAAAGTAAAATTTGCCACACTCCATAAGACCATTAACAAGCGAAGACAAAAATTCATTAACCCAATTAAACCATCATATGTGATACATGTGATTATCAACATGATCAAGATTTTATCTGTTGTACACAATCATCTACATGCCTTCTACATTATCCATACAACAACTTTATGAAAAAGCATATTAAAAATGTAATATGATGCAATTTTGAGAAACGTTTATTTGCACATCTCTCAATCATTCAGTTTCAGTGCATATACTTGAACTTATTTTACATCATGTACAATATGATTAATTGGTCAATGACAAAGGAATTTTTAAAATATATATATATATATAAAAAAGTTAAAACACGTTTGTCAAGTTCATATGATTTTTAAAAACTTTTATACCATTTTCAACAAAAGTTTAATTTAATGATTAAAAATGTCATGTGGTGTAACCAAGTAAAAATTAATGCTATTCAATATAACAGAGTGAAAAATTTAAGGGGGTCTGAATACTTTCCTATACTATACACTGTGTATATTTTTTTTATTATTTAAATGTAGCCTATAAATAGGCTACTTCAATAATAATTTCCTGTTTTTGTTTGTTTGTTTCTGCATGTACACCACATGACATTTGTGGGGGGTTTCCCCCAAACATTAATACCTTAAAAAAAAAAAGTTCCAGAAAATAAAAACATGCTCATAATCACTGATGGTGACATTATACACTATAGCAACATAATACGCTAATATTGTGGTGGCAGCAAGTTTCTCCAGATAATGTAAAAGTTTAGGTAACATGGAAGTTGCCGAAGATATATGCCCAGTTTAAGATGACATGACCATGGTTTGAACACAGCCACGCTTTAATCACCCACGACTGATCTGACAAACACTGGACGTGCAATTCAAAAGCTTTTTCATTGAATGATGTCATTGCACCGCTGGGACACATCATATCACACCGTGAGGTACGAGATGAACATCTCAACTCTGGGGTTACTCTGGTTAGTAACCCCCTGAGATATAAAAGTCACTAGTGCTGGATTTCCTGAAGGAGGGCTGCAGAAAGACTGCCATGACTTTGTTTCATGGGCCAACATCTCATTTGCTTTGATTATTTAACATCCCTTTGAGCTTCGGCCAGATGGACCAGTTACACAGAATTCAGGCCACATTTCAGTAGAAGGCAGTTTTGACCCCAGCTTTCTTCAATCAAATTTTGTACATTTATACTGTTAGGAAGTAGACTGTGTGACTGATGGAAGGGTTTGAAGGCGTCTAGGATACACGACCATTTGCCCCCAAGTGTTAAGTGTTTTCTCCACTGAGACTGTTCAAAAATCCCCCAAAAGTCTCTGATTCTCTTTGATCCTTGGGAAAATCATGACTTCTTCAACCTTTGCTTAACATCGTGCAGCATGCAATTTTGCTTCTGAAATGGTGTAAGAGAGCTTCAGTGTACATGGACTGATACCATTAGTTAAAATGTGTGTATATATATATATATATGTGTGTATGTGTATATATACAGTATCTCACAGAAGTGAGTACACCCCTCACATTTTTGTAAATATTTTATTATATCTTTTCATGTGACAACACTGAAGAAATGACACTTTGCTACAATGTAAAGTAGTTAGTGTACAGCTTGTATAACTGTGTAAATTTGCTGTCCCCTCAAAATAACTCAACACACAGCCATTAATGTCTAAACCGCTGGCAACAAAAGTGAGTACACCCCTAAGTGAAAATGTCCAAATTGGGCCCAAAGTGTCAATAGTTTATTATTTTCCAGCACTGCCTTAACCCTCTTGGACATGGAGTTCACCAGAGCTTCACAGGTTGCCCACTGGAGTCCTCTTCCACTCCTCCACGACGACATCATGGAGCTGGTGGATGTTAAGAGACCTTGAGATGCTCAATAGGGTTTAGGTCTAGAGCAACAATTCTTTTTTTCAGATCCTCAGAGAGTTCTTTTGCCATGAGGTGCCATGTTGAACTTCCAATGACCAGTATGAGAGAGTGAGAGCGATAACACCAAATTTAACACACCTGCTCCCCATTCACACCTGAGACCTTGTAATACTAATGAGTCACATGACACCGGGGAGAGAAAATGGCTAATTGGGCCCAATTTGGGCATTTTCACTTAGGGGTGTACTCACTTTTGTTGCCAGCGGTTTCGACATTAATGGCTGTGTGTTGAGTTATTTTGAGGGGACAGCAAATTTACACTGTTATACAAGCTGTACACTCACTACTTTACATTGTAGCAAAGTGTAATTTCTTCAGTGTTGTTTCAGTCACATGAAAAGACAAAATATTTACAAAAATGTGAGGGGTGTACTCACTTCTGTGAGATACTGTATATATATATATATATATGTGTGTGTGTGTGCCTCAATCTATTTCAAGTAAATACTTCTAATTATCAAAAAATTCAGAAAAAAATTTATATACTGGTTTTCACAAAAGTGTTCAGCAGCAAAACTGTTTTCAACATCGATAAGAAACGTTTCTCAAGCAGCAAATACACATATTAGAATGATTTCTGAGGGATCATGCGACACTGAAGACTGGAGTAATGATGCTGAAAATTCAGCTTTGCATCAGGAATAAACTGCATTTTAAAATAGAAAAGTTATTTTAAATTGTAATAATATTTCACAATAAACAATTGTCGCTACCGTCAAATTTTGAATGGTAGTGTTTGATCTCCTTTGCATTAATGATACTCTCGAACAGTGGCTCAACACAAGGTATTTGGAAACATCACACCTAAAATGAATGAGCTTTATTGCATTAGAAGATATCAAGTGTTATGTTTTTAGAACTAACATTTCTGAGCCATTTTTTCAAAAACTGTTGAATTTTAGTGGATATATCCACCTTTTTCTTGTCGTAAAAATGGGCGCGGCCATTTGTAAATTATATGGGTCTGGCTTCCGGTCTCATCTGCGTCCACGCCGTCCAGCTATTTTTAGCTGAACAAAACAGTTCGTTTTGCTGCTTGATATTGAAAGTTGGTGTGTCTTATCATATTATTTTAATGTTTTATCTGAAATTATGAACACACTGGTTTGTAGTGCAAACAGTTTTGCCGTTTACTGCACGTTGTTATTCTCCTCGTTATTTACCTATAGCGGCTAATGAACCGGAAGTCTCACCCATAGGCTTACTTCCACGTTGAAGAAAAAGGTGGATAACATTCTCCACAAATTTACACAGGTGTCCTTGAAAAATGTGTTGTCTTTCTGTACACTGTCAGAAAATATGTACAAAAACTGTACCTTTAGTTGTACAACTGCTTTTCCCTGGGCCAGTAGCCTTAAAGGGACAACTCTTTACCCTTTAAAGGGACAACTCTTTAAATTGTATATTTAACTGAATTTAGTTCAGACACAAAATTGTCATGAACTTCCATTCATTCATAGTCGTATGAAAAATGAATGAACAGGACACATAGACAGGTGCATTCTTGTGTGTAAACTTTAGTGCCTTAAACCTTTGTGTGCACTTTAATTGCCCTTCTAAGTGATATAACACAAGGGATACAGATGCATAAGAATAAGAAGGACTGATACGTTACTTTCTAAAGCCATCTCATTAGCTTCTCCTTGGGTATCAAATCCTCTGGTCTGTGCCAAGTGTATGTCACCTGCCCATGCAGTAGAACACACTCTCATTGGCTGGACTGAGGGGCAACAGAGAGGCACAGGTAGTTAAAAGGTAGTGATCTGGATGCAGTTTTCTCTTAGAGAAGAGAACGGAGAGGCGACACGCAAGTTCAACGACTAGGTAAGTATCAGCAGTATTTTTTTCTTCAGAAAATGTAAAGATCGAGTTTATAAGCTTTCATTTGGCGTCCACGTCTGTCGTCAGCGCATTTTGTTGCTGTTTGTGTGCAGCTACTTGTACAATGCCCAATATTGTCCACCCGGTCATCCTGCTGATGGCTTTGCTGGTGGCAACCGCAGGGAATCAAGCATCACTACCCAAGACTACACCGTGGCCACGACTGAAACCCACTAAGAAGCCTCCGCCTCGAGATGAAGGGGGTCCTCCACAGCCGCCCGGCCCCTTAGGGTCCCACCCGATAACCACCACTGTGAGCCCCACCGCCAGTGGCATCACAGAGGAAGTCACAGACTCCATGATGGACGCTTACTCTACTTCTCCCACTGATAGCACCACCTACTCCAGTGATGCTTATTCTGCTGACTACCACACGGAGGCCATGGTTCCTCCTGGGGTGGGCCCTGGGAACTACACGTTGGACTACAATGAGTGCTTTTTCAACTTCTGTGAATGTTGTCCACCAGAGAGAGGTCCTCCAGGACCAGTGGGAGAAAAGGGATTGCCGGGTAAGAAGACGAGTCACACTTGCCCAGTTGATATCTATCTTAATCAAATGCCAAATTAAACTTTGCTCTTTAATTGTCATCTTGCAAGGTATTCCAGGGGAGAAGGGGGAGATGGGACCTCCTGGACTTGCAGGTCAGGATGGACTCACTGGTGCTCCAGGGCCTCATGGAGGAAAAGGTCTGTATGGTAATGTCATGTGCTTGTGCTCGACATAAGTATTAGCAAGAGATGATCAAAACGGTTCAATAAAAAAAGTTGATGTTGAGTAACTTATATTTTAGGCAAAATACTGCCAGTTACATTGTCATTCCAAAATGAAGCCAAAACTGAATCAACAGTGTGTCCAATCAACACACAGTGGTGGTTCTTTAATGAATTAGTGTTTTTGAATGAACTGGTTGAGTGAACCATTCAATGACTCCATCAAAATATATTCATTTGTTTGTTTCTGAATGAATTATTGACTGCATCTAAAATAGTATACTGAGTAAATACATTTGATGTGGAACAAACTTGTGAATAGCAGTGAAGCAACGCAACCGACGCCGTAGTCAGTTATTCAATATTCAAGGAAGTGATATCAAAGTCTTTTTTACTTCATTTGACTTTACAGTCTTTATAAGTATTTCATTATGTTTGCATTGGCCTTATCAGACTCAATATTTCAACTCTGTTATTGCAAAGCCCTAATAACATTGATGATCTTTTTTTTTCAAATTATAATGTAGAATTTCTGAAACCGAGCGGTACTAGAATTGACTCAGTTATCTAGGAATTACAAATGAACTTTGACGAGGTTTAAAAAATGTAGAGCTTTAGGGTTAGAAGTAATAAACAACTGGTATTTATTATAGCATGTTTTCATTGTTGATTTTTTTTTCTCTAAAATGCTTTCAACATTTTTTGAGAATCTACACTTTGTATCCGTCCCTTACATTTCCGTTCAACTCTGTTATGTGATATTTTCACAATTAGTGTTTTTGAACAAACTGGATGAGTGAACCATTCAGTGACTGCATCTGAAATCACTTACTGTCCGAACTTTGCAACCGGTAAAAAAAAGAAGAAGAATGTTCTGTTTAGTATGAATGAAACCTGGCTATGCCATGTGACCTGCAGCGTCAGTTGCGTTACTTCACTGCCATTCACAACTCCTCTATCGTGGCTTCACGGGATAGTAAAGTGTCCACTGAATGTGCACTTCAGAGCACTTTTAGGCTACCATTTTATGAATACAACAAATTCAGGCATACTATTTATTTCACTTACTGTTTTTTGCCTATTATATAATACGGTAGCAGGCATATTTGGATGCAGAAACTGTGTTTAAACAAATTGGTTGAAAGATTGTTATGAAAATAGTTGGTCAGTGAATCAATATAATCTGCAGAAAGTGAAAGAGAACTTAGTGGTTAATGACGTTACAATTGTGAGTTCCAAATCTAAGCTTCCAAATAAAGGAGCGTAAGGAATTTAGGCAAATACTGTTTACAAAAGGATCATATTTTTTCTTTCTTTCACAACTTCTACATATGGCAGTTTGCCTATCCAAAGTTATAAACAAAGGATTAGGGACACTGACACTCATCTGTTGATTGTGTATACAAATATCCTTGCTTTGCAAGAAGGACAAACACTGGAGAAGACCTTGACCTTAGTTAAGGAGAATTGCATAGAGTTTGTGTGTATTCTAAAGGCTTCTCCTTCTGTGTCCCTACCAAAGAAAAAACAATTACCACGCCTACATCAAATAGACTGAACTTCTCCCTTTCCTTTAGTGCTGCATGCTCACACAAGTTGGCAAAACCTACAATTTGCCTTGAAACTGGTAATGCTAGTTCCCTAAGATTCCCTGATTCTTCTCTTTTTCTAGCCTGAGCAACCTCTTCACCACATGAATAAATAAATGCACCAGTGTTCAGGGTTTTTGTGGAGATCTATGCTGATGAACAGTTTCGGCAAAACTAGACATGTGCAAATCATTCCAGTTTGATGCGGAGTCAAATCTATTGCTGACAATACCAAGTGAAGGTTTGAGAACAAAGCAAACGTATCTGGAGAGATCTTTGAGCACCTTGAGCCAAGCAACAGATTTTCAAAACAGCATGTTCCATCTTGTTGTGGTTACTTTACAGATAATGTTCGGAAGTTTGTTAACAGATGTCCTTTCCTCCTTCAGGAGAGAAAGGTGATCCTGGAGTGAGTGGGCTACCCGGGATTCCCGGTGTTACCGGGAAACAAGGAGAGAAAGGTACATTCATCAGTGACAAAGGCCCTAACCCAGTATTTGATTCACTTTGTTATGCTTGCTCTGTTGATTTATGGACTGTTCTCAGGAAATAGTGTCATGACTTACTACTACACAGGAAAAAAACAAACTGAATTATCAGAACTGAACTGCTGACACATTATCTGACAGAACTCTATTTAGTAAAGAGAAATTTTAACAGCATTAATTTGACTTTTTACATTAAAAATCTTTGCATGTCCCCCAGAGAAAATTTAGAATTAGTCTGTCCCACACTTTGTTTGACCCAGTTATTGTGACACTTTCCAGCCTTTTCAAAATAATAGTTTGACGTGATATTCAAGGGAGTTGACATCAAAGTCTTTTTGACCACATGATTCTAACAAATATATATATTTTTTAGTATTTCATTGTTTAAATTGACCTTATCAGGCTCTATATTTCAACTCTGTTATAGCGAACCCCTAATAACAGAGATGATGATTTTTTCGAATTATAATGTATAATTCCTGAAACATAGCAGTATCGAATTTACTCAGTTATCCAAATATAAGAACTACAAATGAACTGTGACAGGGTTGAAATAATGTAGAGCTTTAGCATTAGAATTAATACGAATCTACGGGTATTTATTATATCACGTTTTCATTATGTATTTTTTTTTCCCTAAAAAGCTTTACGCATTTTTTGAGAATCTGGAATTTGTATCCGTCCCTTACTTTGTTCAAATCTTTGTTATGATGTGACATTTTACCCCATTTTAAAATAATGATTTCATCTTTTTGGCATCATATTCAAAAGAGTGACATTGCCAAAGTCTTCTGTACCACACGGTTTTAACAGATATAGATTATTTTTATAAGCATTACATTTTATATGGACCCTATCAAGCTCAATATTTCAACTCTGTTATGGTGAAGTCTTTTTTTTTTAAATTGTATAATTTCTTACAAGGTACACCAAAACTAAGGAGTACTATTAGAATGCACTCTGTTTACCAAGTATAAGAGTTACAAGTGAACTGAGACAGGGTTGAAATGATATAAGAGTTTCAGGATTAGAAGTAATAAATAACTACAGGTATTTATTATATCCCCCCCCCCCCCCCAAAGTGCTTTACACATTTTTAAGATTCTAGAATTTGCTTTTTCCCTTATTTTTTGTTAAACCCTGTTATGATGTGATATGCATATAGATTTTGTACCTTCCCTTCACTTTTTGGTCAACCCTATTATTATGTGACATTTCCCCTCTTTTTAAAATAATGGTTTGATGTGTTAGACATCATATTCAAAGGAGTGAAACAGTTCTAAAAGATATAAGTTTCTTCTACAGTCTTTAAGTATTTTGTTACATGTACACTGACCTCATCAAGCTAATTTAGTTCAACTCTGTTATGGACAAGCCCTGTAATGTGTAATTTCTGTCTTTGTAAAATATTTGGCACACCAAACCTGAGCAATAATATTACAATTTATTGTTATCTAAGTATATGAATTAAAGATTAACTGCAAGGCTGTAACTACTTATGCAGGAATTAGAATCAAGTAGGGGTGTGCTCGAAGCTGAATACCTTATTCGGAAAGGTACGGATAATGGCTTCAAAAACGAATAATTCTGCCCGAATATTCGGCTGAGGCTGCAGCACAGTCTGGTGTTTGCTAGATTCACAGGTGAGCCAGGGGATCAGCATGATATTTTACACAAACCTCTAAATTCATGCAATAATGAGTGTGTGAAGTGCATGAATGTAAATTTCATGAATGAAAAGAGCGCAAATCAAACATCGCATTGCTGTTCTCACAGAAATCAGAGCTTGGCAAGAGTAGGCCTAATATTACCTAAAATAATACATCATACACGTTCTACTATTTGTGTATATATAAAAGGCAATAACTTAAACCTTATAGGCTACAATATGATACACGAATGAATAAGCACAGCGTGATCGCCAATCAAACAGCCACATTGCCGTCTCGGTCTCTCATAAGTCAAACCAGCTCTCTGTCAAGAGTAGGCCAATAATCAACTTAAATACAGATTAATTTTCTAGGCCTGCATGTTTGCTTCCTTATCTTTTGCTTGTTGGCTTGTTTGCTCTTGTATGATAAATTTATTTTTTAGAAATGATTAATTTTATATTTTAGAACACTGAATAGGGCAAATAGTTTAAACACAAATATTTTTCCATACTCTGTTCTCGTTTTTTCCCCCATTGGTTTTCCAGACCTGCAAATTACTCAAGTTAAATACTATATATTTTTTTAACTGCGCAGGAACCGGTGAGCCAAATGAAAACATGTTGTTTTAAATAAACCTCTAAAATTACAACACAGTAACAAGTGTGTGAAGTAGCAAAATGAGTTTATGAATGAAATAAGCGCAAACAAAATAGCAGTGTTGCAGTTGCCTTCCATGAATTTCCTGGAAATTACTTAAATCAATTTCCATATTTATAAACGGCGTAGGAACCCTTACTGTTTTAATTTAGATATTTAAATATTTATTTATCGGATCACGAAAGGTCCCCAAGCTGGGACTCGAACTCACGTTGCTCGAAGCACAACCGCACTGCCTATACAAGGATATCGGCACCGAATGTTAGAAGATATTTAAATAAATTATATAATCTTAAAAAAATATGTATTTTAGTTAAACATGGCATATTTGTTCAGAGATAACTATGAAAAATATAGGCTGTAAAACCATAAACATAACGGTCTTATGAAATGTATCTGTACGAAGTTCTGGTTCAAGCTCCGACCTACTTCCGGTTTTATCCGAATACAGATATGAATAATTTTGTGATTGTTACAGATACAAATACAGGCTTCGCTGCACACCCTTAGAATCAAGCATTAAAAATCTCATATGGTGGTCCCTAAGTGTATATGGTGATTATGGCACTTAATGTGGGAAAACCAAAGTATACATTAAGCAGTAGCTTTTTCAAACCATTGTACATTAACAGTTTCCTGAGAACGGGCCTTATATTTCAAATTCCATTCGATGTTAATGTGTGCAGGTGAAATGGGCCTCAAAGGAGACAAAGGAGATACAGGTTTAACCGGGCTGAAAGGAGACCCAGGGGACAGGGGAGAGCCCGGCTGGAATGGAACAAAGGGAGAGGCGGGCGAGCCTGGCATACAAGGACCAGCTGGCCCCCCCGGACCAGATGGCATCAAGGGGGAGAAGGGTGACAAAGGAGACTGTCCATTTGGAGAGAAAGGACAGAAAGGCAGTATGGGGGAGCCAGGGCCTCAAGGGCCAAAAGGAGACATGGGTGTGCCAGGTCTGAATGGCACAAATGGGCTTCCTGGGGCTAAGGGCCTGAAGGGAGACCCAGGACCCCCAGGTAAGCAGGGAGAGCCTGGTCCTCCAGGACCCCATGGACCACCAGGGCAGAGGGGGATGCCAGGGATGAAAGGCACACGAGGCCTGAAGGGAGCACGAGGTGTTAGGGGATTCAAGGGCCTTAAAGGTGAACCTGTCGTTCAGAAGCGCTCAGCCTTCAGCGTTGGTCTCTTTCCCAGCCGATCGTTCCCACCACCTGGCCTGCCGATCAAGTTTGACAAAGTCATTTACAATGAGGAGGGTCACTGGGACCCCCACGCTAGTAAGTTCAACTGCACTCATGGGGGAGTTTACGTCTTTTCCTACTACATAACAGTGCGTAATCGCCCCCTACGTGCAGCCCTGGTGGTGAATGGCATTCGGAAACTGCGAACTCGCGACTCCCTTTACGGCCAGGACATTGACCAGGCCTCCAACATGGCAGTGCTCCGTCTATCATCTGGAGACCAGGTATGGCTGGAGACTCTGCGGGACTGGAACGGTGTATATTCCAGCAGCGAGGACGACAGCACATTCTCTGGATTCCTGCTTTATGCTGATGCCACCAAAGACTGATGGCCAGGAATCGCACTGACCTCTGGAAGAACCCTTTTAGACCAGTACTTCATTTTGTAGGGGTGAAGCGAAAGCCGCCTATATTACCCAAAGTACTTGAGACCTGAATTTAGATCCATCTACTCACAGTAACTGTACAGCCACTAATTATTATGCTAACTGTTTCAATCAATGCTGGATTGTGCTTTAATTTTTTTCACAAGCTGATGATTTGTGGCAGCTATGTTGTAGCTCTTTACATATTTATACAAAATAGCCAGCAGCTTGTACAATTAAAATAGCAATGCTTTATTTCTGTCTTGCTTTCTTAACAATGCTGTGATTTTTTAAAAAACATTTATGTAATAATAATTTCATTTAAATAAACACAACAGTTGAAATAATTATAAATGATAATTTTTTTTTAACATTTAGCCCCTGAAATTATTTTTCAGGGATTTTTTCATGTTAATAAACATCTGTGTATATCCTTACAAATATACTCCATCTGCAAAATTACAGCTGTTACCTATAAAATTAAATCATACTTACATATTTATAATGCAGATGGTGTTAGGGGGAGGGACATTCTCATTTTACGAAGAATTTGATTGGACAACAATCTCTGTACTTCATGATGAGTCATTATTTTTTGGACCCTTTTACCAAAGAAATTGTATAAATCTTAAAATATGTCAGTGTCATTGTTCTGTGTCAAGATGCACACCTGTAAAGTTTTCGGCATTTTTGTAAAAGTTGCATAAATATCTTAATTTAACAAAGGCCTAGTCCTGGCTTAAGCTAAGCCCCATTTGTGAAACCGGGCCATAGTATTTCTGAAATATCACTTAAGTTAACAGACAGAAACTCACAAGGGTCTAATTTTTATTTAAATAATTGTTCATATGTTTGAATATATTCCAACTAACACCTAATAGGGAACAATGAATGAGCAATGAACTGGCAACATAATTTCCAATCCCAAGTTTGCACACTATCAATCATAAAAACCACAAATGTATTTGTCAAGGGGAACCGCCTCAAAAATGACAGGATATAACTAGCAATGACAAGCTGAATCAGCAAAGAGAAACTGAGTCAAGTAAGAGACTCGCTGACAGAGACAAATGGACGCCATCACGTAGTTGCTGATCTCTACTGAAGTACAGGTTTAAAGATTATCACAAGACTGAATCAGTGCCATTGTGACGGTATGTAATAAGCTTCACTGGGAAACCACAATTTACAGCATTATTTGCATTCTGCCCATTCAGAAGCCGGATACATTCAAGGTCAATCTTTAAAGATTCATAAGTTCTTGAAAACACAAAAAAAGGGAAATGGAAAACAGGTAACATGGTTCTCTCTCATATGATTTCCTTTAACTGAAATATACTTTTCCATACTGTTACAGCAGTAATAGACCACTACGCATTTTTGATGAATGATCCATTACATCACAAAATAGTGACAGATAATTTTTTGTTATACTAGAAACATTTTAATAAATTTTTTTAATTGGTTCAGTTATAAAAATAAAACAATGGAAAATAAAAAATAACATTAACAAGCTATAAGCGGCTTTTAAATGACTTATTCAACAGGTTTATTCAACCAAGTATAAATGCACATAACATTGGAATCACGTTCAAATTTATAAACCTAAAACTATTCTTTTAGAAAGATTTAAAGTGCAGAACAAAACTAGACCTGCAAAATTTGGTTTTAAATAACTAAATTAATATACATTTAAATAACCTGTAAACATATGTGCAACAGAGAGCTGTAAAGTGCAGCTGTCAGCTGCAAGTACTTTGCCTGCTTTGACTTTTGCCTCACACACATAAGATGATGTTCATTGGACAACAGCATCATTCTGGGTTCTTCTGACCGAAAGGTAGAGCAGACTGGCTACGGTCAGGGTCTTTCAGACGGAGGATACGGATTAGGCTGTTGACAGGCAGAGAACTGGGAAAAGGAAAGCAGAACACTACACTTTTACTATCAATTTAAAACGTTAGCGTTATAAATGATAAGAATAAGGCAATTAACACAATCATGTCTTCTAATCTAACTACGTCTGCACATTTTTACATGAACACCAGGGAAGCTCTTTACCTCATGCTCTGCGGCGTGAGGAAAATAAACTGTTTGTAGCGCTGACTGGCAGCTACCTTCAGCATCATATCCATCGAGATCCTCCGGTTTACCATGTCCTGAGAGAGCAAACACACAATATAGTGACTGCACACGCTTCTCCAGGACTCCAGTCACCTGATTGTCATCAGCAGCCACGACAAATGTCCTACTGTATTCGCACAACATGTTATTTGGCTACTTGACATGATATATCAAGCAGTGACAGCAGCGTCCAAAACTACTATAAACAATTTTTTTTTCTTTGTATAATTATGTATACATCCTTTATGGCCACCCATTCAACTGAGAGACTACATTACATTTTTGTATTTGTAAAAAAATATTTTTTATCCAGTTACGGCACCCGAAAAATACACTGATAACAAAATACTTGGTTCAGTCTTCAGTGTCTGATTTGCTGCACAAGAAACATTTCATATTATTATCAATGTTGAAAACAGTTCTGCTGCTTAATATTTTTGTGAATATAAAGTTCAAAACAACAACACCTATTTAAAGAATATAAATCTTTTCTAACACTATAAATGTATTTTTGGTCACACTTTTGAATAGTTTAATGCATAAAAAGTGAGTAATAAACATTTTATTAAAAAATAAAATCTCAATGACCCCAAACTTGTGAATGGTGTATATACAGTATCTCCCAAAAGTGAGTACACCCCTCACATTTCAGCAACCATTTTATTATATGTTGTCAAGGGACAATACTATAGAAATGAAAATTGGATATACTTTAGACTAGTCAATGTGCAGCTTGTATAGCAGTACAGATTTACTGTCCTCTAAAAAAAACTCAACATACAGCCATTGTTGTCTAAATAACTGGCAACAAAAGTGAGTACACACCCTAAGTGAATGTCAAAACTGAGTCCAAAGTGTCAATATTTTGTGTGAGCACCATTGTTATCTTTTTTTTTTAAATTCAATTTATTTGTACAGGGACAACGCACAACAACAGTGTTGTGCCAGAGTTAGCTATAAAGCTAATTTGCATCTGCAGTTCCCCAGTTTCTGAAGGGAGGGCAATATGTTCTGCTACAGAATATCACAGTACATGTTGGAATCCATGTTTCCCTCAATGAACCGCAGCTCTCCAGTACCAGCAGCACTCATGCAGCCCCAGACCATGATGCTACCACCACCATGCTTGACTGTAGGCAAGACACAATTTCCTTGTTACTCCTCACCAGGGCGTCGCCACACATGCTTGACACCATCTGAGCCAAACAAGTTTATCTTAGTCTCATCAGACCACAGGACATGGTTCCAGTAATTCATGCTCTTTGACAGGTTGTCTTCAGCAAACTGTTTGC
>NW_015505921.1:453194-455099 GCF_001515645.1 Sinocyclocheilus grahami | reverse complement strand
GCTATAAGCGGCTTTTAAATGACTTATTCAACAGGTTTATTCAACCAAGTATAAATGCACATAACATTGGAATCACGTTCAAATTTATAAACCTAAAACTATTCTTTTAGAAAGATTTAAAGTGCAGAACAAAACTAGACCTGCAAAATTTGGTTTTAAATAACTAAATTAATATACATTTAAATAACCTGTAAACATATGTGCAACAGAGAGCTGTAAAGTGCAGCTGTCAGCTGCAAGTACTTTGCCTGCTTTGACTTTTGCCTCACACACATAAGATGATGTTCATTGGACAACAGCATCATTCTGGGTTCTTCTGACCGAAAGGTAGAGCAGACTGGCTACGGTCAGGGTCTTTCAGACGGAGGATACGGATTAGGCTGTTGACAGGCAGAGAACTGGGAAAAGGAAAGCAGAACACTACACTTTTACTATCAATTTAAAACGTTAGCGTTATAAATGATAAGAATAAGGCAATTAACACAATCATGTCTTCTAATCTAACTACGTCTGCACATTTTTACATGAACACCAGGGAAGCTCTTTACCTCATGCTCTGCGGCGTGAGGAAAATAAACTGTTTGTAGCGCTGACTGGCAGCTACCTTCAGCATCATATCCATCGAGATCCTCCGGTTTACCATGTCCTGAGAGAGCAAACACACAATATAGTGACTGCACACGCTTCTCCAGGACTCCAGTCACCTGATTGTCATCAGCAGCCACGACAAATGTCCTACTGTATTCGCACAACATGTTATTTGGCTACTTGACATGATATATCAAGCAGTGACAGCAGCGTCCAAAACTACTATAAACAATTTTTTTTTCTTTGTATAATTATGTATACATCCTTTATGGCCACCCATTCAACTGAGAGACTACATTGTATTTGTGTATTTGTAAAAAAATATTTTTTATCCAGTTACGGCACCCGAAAAATACACTGATAACAAAATACTTGGTCAGTGTCTGAGTGTCTGATTTGCTGCACAAGAAACATTTCATATTATTATCAATGTTGAAAACAGTTCTGCTGCTTAATATTTTTGTGAATATAAAGTTCAAAACAACAACACCTATTTAAAGAATATAAATCTTTTCTAACACTATAAATGTATTTTTGGTCACACTTTTGAATAGTTTAATGCATAAAAAGTGAGTAATAAACATTTTATTAAAAAATAAAATCTCAATGACCCCAAACTTGTGAATGGTGTATATACAGTATCTCCCAAAAGTGAGTACACCCCTCACATTTCAGCAACCATTTTATTATATGTTGTCAAGGGACAATACTATAGAAATGAAAATTGGATATACTTTAGACTAGTCAATGTGCAGCTTGTATAGCAGTACAGATTTACTGTCCTCTAAAAAAAACTCAACATACAGCCATTGTTGTCTAAATAACTGGCAACAAAAGTGAGTACACACCCTAAGTGAATATGTCAAAACTGAGTCCAAAGTGTCAATATTTTGTGTGAGCACCATTGTTATCTTTTTTTTTTAAATTCAATTTATTTGTACAGGGACAACGCACAACAACAGTGTTGTGCCAGAGTTAGCTATAAAGCTAATTTGCATCTGCAGTTCCCCAGTTTCTGAAGGGAGGGCAATATGTTCTGCTACAGAATATCACAGTACATGTTGGAATCCATGTTTCCCTCAATGAACCGCAGCTCTCCAGTACCAGCAGCACTCATGCAGCCCCAGACCATGATGCTACCACCACCATGCTTGACTGTAGGCAAGACACAATTTCCTTGTTACTCCTCACCAGGGCGTCGCCACACATGCTTGACACCATCTGAGCCAAACAAGTTTATCTTAGTCTCATCAGACCACAGGACATGGTTCCAGTAATTCATGCTCTTTGACAGGTTGTCTTCAGCAAACTGTTTGC
>NW_015505921.1:416937-452940 GCF_001515645.1 Sinocyclocheilus grahami | reverse complement strand
ACTGTAGGCAAGACACAATTTCCTTGTTACTCCTCACCAGGGCGTCGCCACACATGCTTGACACCATCTGAGCCAAACAAGTTTATCTTAGTCTCATCAGACCACAGGACATGGTTCCAGTAATTCATGCTCTTTGACAGGTTGTCTTCAGCAAACTGTTTGCAGGCTTTCTTGTAAGTCAGCTTTAGAAGAGACTTCTTTCTGGGACGACGGCCATGCAAACGGACTTGTTGCAGTGTGCGGCGTATGGTTTGAGCACTGACAAGCTGACCTCCCGCTTCTGCAACCTCTAAAGCAATGCTGGCAGCACACATGCGTCTGTTTTTTGAAGCCAGCTTCTGTACCTGACGCACAGCATGAGGACTCAACTTCTTTGATTGACCCTTGTGAGGCCTGTTCCGAGTGGAGCTCGTCTTAGGGATGAATAGGACATGTGGCTTTGCATGGTTAAATGACATACAGCTGTTATCACTTAGTGTGTACTCACTTTTGTTGCCAGCTATTTGGACAATAATGGTTGTATGTTGAGTTATTTTCAGAGGACAGTAAATCTGTACTGCTATACAAGCAGCACATTGACTATAAAATATATCCAAGTTTAATTTCTATAGTATGTCCCTTGAGAAGATATACTAAAATGGTTGCTGAAAAACTTAGGACCATGTGATATTTCAGTTTTTCTTTTTTAATAAATCTGCAAAAATGTCAACAATTCTGTGTTTTTCTGTCAATATGGGGTGCTGTGTGTACATTAATGAGGAAAAAAAATTAACTTAAATGATTTTAGCAAATGGCTGCAATATAACAAAGAGTGAAAAATTTAAGGGGGTCTGAATACTTTCCGTACCCACTGTGTGTATATATATATATATACACACACACACACACATTTATTTATTTTACCATATAGACATCAAATTCATCCAAGGCACGGAACGGCGCTTCAGTTATGGCCCACAGGGACAGGACGAAACACACGGTAGAAAACGAACGCTCTCCTCCAGATAGTGAACGCATGTCACTCAGAACGGCCTTACCACCCTCTCCTGGCTGAACCTGAGGAAGAGACAGATGACCATCATTATGGGAAACTACTGTACATTTAAAAGGTCACACTTACTGCATGTAAAGTAAAATTTGACCGCAAAGACTTTTTTGAGAACATACAAGACTGCATGCGTCTATTCATATTTTAACTGAATCATCCAGTGTTAATTCATCAAGGAAATAACTACATCACTAGCCAGGCTTATGGAAATGCCATTTATCGATAAAATTTCTCAAGAGTTGACACTATTTTTCTGTACGTAGAGAGTGTGTTAATTTGTGCAATGATAACCTACCAGCAATGTAAATGTGATTTTTTAATATATTAGAATGAGTACATTACAAAATAAATTTATTAGAGTACATTATTATTTATGGGCTTAATAACAAGATGCAAACAATCAGAATATTGTACCTGGTGGGGAGTGCCCAATGTAAACATGAAACATATGCCATTACCTATATTGTAATGTGGTACAGTTATGGAGGCCCTTCATAATGCAGAGGTCAACTGCCTGCTCTGCCAATAGTTAGAAATGGCATTATAGTATGCAGTGTTTAATAAACAGCTGTTTTACTAAACTCTTCTGAGGTGAAATTCAATGCAGTCCCGTATCGTGATATGTATCGTATCGTGGCCTCTGTATCGTGACTTTGCTGGTGATACACAGCCCTAGTTACTAGCATATATAATTTGTGCAATACGTGAAATTATGTATGGAAACAGCTCGAGGGCAATACAACAAAACTTATGCGACTAAGATTTTTTCATTTCGCACATCAGATGGAAACAGGCTGGAGACAGCAAATTTCGCTAGGGCTGGTTCGATATCACTTTTTCAGAACTGATCCCGATCCAATACCAGAAATTCTGAGTATCGGCCAATACCAATACCGATCCGATACCAGCGCAGTTTTTTTTTTAAATCAGTGTAGAATTTCTACACCTCAATGTGTTGACCTGATCATCACTCTTGTGTGTGTTAAACACACTCTACCACATATAGACAACTTCATTGTAAAGAAAAATAGCAAATTAATAAATACATAATCATAATCTATGATACTAGTGTACTACTAATTCATAGTGCTCTCTACTCCAGTGTTGTGATCTAACAGACACCCGGTAGAAAGTAACAGGCTTTAGAAACAGCACTAAACTCCAGCAAGATAAAGTCCTTTTTATGCAAAACTACTGATCTTTATCTACAGATCAAGTATAATAACAGGAACATTGAATCATCTTGGAGAGTGTTTCGTCATCTTGACTGTCATAACCGACTGCGACACACAGTTTGAATGCTGAATGGAGGATGACTGACAGCCGCAGCGGAGAGACGAGTTTACGGGAACTTGAATTTAACGACTTAAATATTCATCTGAACCTCACATTAAACTATGGAATGGCTTCAGAACACTTGAAATATAGTGCACGGAAACTTTATGGTGCTTTATAATGTGTTTGTGCCTTTCTTGGGACTTAACAATAATACAGAATAGTATACGCACAATATCGGATTTGGATCGGTCTCGTTTGACCGATACCCGATCCGGCAGAAAATGAGAGTATCGGAGCGATACCGATACTAAATATTGGATCGGCACACCCCTAAATTTTGCCAAGGTTTTTAAAAAAAACACATTCTCTTTGTCGATAACAAATCAGCACAAAAACTGATTGGAAACTTGGCTACTGATGTCATCATCATGCAAAGTCTTACTGATATGGAGAGAGTCTCATTCTTGTGGTCAAAGGTCATCTTCCCTATGTATCCTCTTTGAGACAGCATGGAGTCAAAGTAGTACATACAGCGTACAGAAAGATACCTGGAAACACACAGAAACACAACCTACATCACCATCAATACCCTAAACTCTGCATTCAACATGGACAAGCCCTTTGATATGTCCCACTGCAACTTGCTGTTTTATCAAGACACTACAGGCAAAATAGCAAAACAGTTGTTGTTTTTTTTCATGCACTGGTCAATTTTGAGATTATAGGCTTTTCATAACATCTTCTTTCAGACTAGTGGAAAAAAAAACATACAAAAGAGACTTTTAAGTCTTTATTTTATTGAACTTTATCTATGTGCATCTGAATTTTTTTTCTGGCTGATGTGCAGTACAGTATTTTATGATTTATGGAGTGATAAAAAGCGATCCAAAATCCCTGCAGTAAAAATCTTTAACTCTAATATGTCAACAAAATTGACCTTTGAGAGGCATTAAAATATCAAAAGCAGACAACCAAAGGCTGCTAAATTTGAGACCATTGAATGAGTGGTTTGAAGTTCAGGCATATTAAAACAATCTATTTAAAAACATTTCAAATCAATCAGCAAGAATCAGACGAGAGCCTGCAATGAAACTTACATTCTCATTTCAGCGTAGACGTTGTGTCTGGTGTTCATGATCTCAGTTAACTGGCGGATGAAAGCCTCCAGACCCTTGACCTGTCGGGCTATGTTATTGAAGTTTTCCTTTGCCTCATGGTACTGCCTAGAAGATTCAATGACAAACAACTTGACCATTGAAACATCATAACATATAAACCACACCTGCATAACAAACAATGAAGATGCGTTTACAGATAAGCAGGGAAAATAACTACATGGTACATTATCAATGAATTACTCCAATTACCATATTCATATGTTAATACCATAGAATAATTTAGTATAACTGCATATTTTAATAGTATGGTAGCATGGTATAATTTAATAGGCATATAATTTCATATGAGGAACAGTTTATTTTAAAGTGCCCCTATTATGCCATTTCCAATATTGCCTTTCATGCAGTGTGTAATGTAGCTGTATGTGAACGTAAACGATCTGCAAATTTGTAAAGCCGAAAGTGCACGATAAATCAAGTTACTGTCTCCCAAAATAAAGAATCAACTCTCTACAGCCTAAACGAGTTGTTAGTAATTTCGAATCCCACTTTCGTGATGGCTACACGTCACCGGGTAACACATTTGCAAAATTCCCGCCCATGTTCTACTCTGGCCGGCCGCAAAAAAACTTGACCCCACCCACAAACACGTCATTTTACTGACGACTGCTTCTCTAATCTCGGGGAGTTCAACGTGGGATTCACCAAAAGCTTGCTCTTGCAAGATGGCTCAGTACCCAGTTTATTTGGACCAGCTGGCTCTACTGAATCACAAGTATGATAAATAATAGATGTTTATATTTTCTATCGAGCGTTCAAAATACGGAACTGTGGCAATGGGCGTATCATTTCCAACGCGCTGTACGTGGTAGACCAATCACAACAGACTGGGCCATCTGACCAATCAGAGCAGAGTAGGCTCACGGAAAGGAGGGTTTTAGAGAGACTGAATCTTAGAACTGCTTTGGACGAATCTTTTGAGAATCGCTGGAAAATGAGGTGATATTAAATGCATATTTTGAGAAAACAAAAGCATTTTTTGACATTGCATGCATGTAATCCTATTGTAGGAGACTCACAAAACAGTATTAGGAACCTTAAAATTGGCATAATAGGGAAACTTTGAGAATTGAGGGAAGAATCGGAGCGGAAATATGTTTAAATATCCTGCAAAGTTTTAAAAATGTGTTGAAAAATTGGTGAGCAAGTGATGGAATGCTAAATTTCTCCAAATCTGTTCTGATGAAGAAACAAACTCATCTACATCTTGGAATTCCTAAGAGTGGGTACATTTCAGCAAATTTTCATTTTTGGGTGAACTATTCCTTTAAAAGGTCATAAATGCGTTTCATTTTTCTTCATGTTAAAAGTAATTTTTTAATTCTTTCTTTTAATTTTGGGGTAAGATACCATCCAGTCACATTCTTTTGACAGGTTTTGTGAGATTTGCCCAGGGACTGTGTATATGTACCTGACGATAGTGTCTCTGTGCCCTTGTTGGTCCTGCTGTGTGTTGATCTTGTGTCTGAGGCGGCTGATCTCACTGTCCAAACTCTTCGCTGTTCTCCTCACATCCAAGCGCTCGGGGCAGATTTCTGAGGCTTTTGCTATAGATGCCTGTTGGGGAAAAAAACGAAACAAAAAACGGTTCACACAAATACTAATCTTTTCATATCTAACGGATCAGTGTAAGATGTCAGTGTTTGGTCACCTGTAACTCCAAGTCCTTCACATTCAGGTTCGTCTTTAGTGTCTCAATCATGTCCACATGTGCTTTCTGCTTTTCTTCATAGTGTTTTTTATGATGTTTACTCCTTGCCAACTCCTGATCGCTGCTGCTCAATTGCTCCTACATTTAAATCACATAAAAACTCATTTGTTTACTAGGTGGGACACACTGATAATTAAGGATGTATGCTGTTGTGGACTTGTTTCATTCAGTATTAAGTGAACTTGAGGATCATGATCCTTATTTCAAAGCTTGACAGTCCGCCATTTTTAAACATTAGAATTTTTAAACAAGAGGAATTAGGACTCTGTTGGTTAAAAGTTGTCCACTGATGATGTTACACACATTCTTGAAAGAAACATCTTCTCTGACCTTAATGGGCTCAGCTTCCTCTGCGATGCTGCTAAAAGCTTCCCTCTGTTGCCGGCAGAGCTGGTCGGCCTCCTCATATTCCTTCTTGTGTGTCAGCACCTGATCTCGCACAGCTTCAAATTCCTCTCGACACACATTTATTCGGCTGCAGAGCTCCTCCAGTTCCTCTTCCTGAACACAGAGACATAATGAGACACAGAGGTCTACCAAAACATTTATCTTTTTAATGAGTGAATCTGTTTGTTACCAAAGGTTTCAAGTCTTCTGACTGAGGTTCCTCAACATTCTGTAATTCTGTCAGCTCTGCTTGAAGCTTCCGACAATGCTCCTATTAGTCAAAATAAACAAAGAATACATATTAGGACACATTCAGTTAAAACGCTATGAAGTGGTCTGTGCACGGCTGGTATTTAATGACCTGGGCCTTCTTGTGGTCTTCATAGGCTCTGCGAAGAAGTGTTTGGTTCCGCCTCTCGTCCTCAGTGACTTGCTGCATGTCCTGCTGAAAGCGATCCAAATGTGTTTGCTGGGCATGTAAAGCAGATTGTAAATGTCTGCAGAAGAAAGAAAAAAAGGTTTTGATCTTTCTTGGTTGTTGATCAGCTTAATAGAAAACTGTCCATATGAATATCAATTCCAAATTCAAGCCAACTTCAAAATTAATGAAAAACATCCAAGTAAAATATCAAAAATACAAAACAACAAGAAAAGGTCTCAGTGCAGATTGAAGGCTTGACAATGCACAATTTAATGATAATGTTGGCTTGACAAAGACTTATTTGAAAATAATTTTCATAATCTGAAGAGAAATTTAGAATTTTACCATTACCGTTACCATTCAAAAATTTCTTATGTTTACCAAGGCTGCATTTATTTTATAAAAAAACCAAACAAACAGTAAAAACAGTAATATTGTGAAATAATATGACAATTGATTACATATTATTGTAATTTATAAGAGTGCATCGATCGGGATTTTTTTGACAGGAAGCAGTATCTGCCGATACTGATCTTTTTGAAGCCTTCTTTTTAGGGGGGGGGTTACATTTTTCAAAAATGTATAATTATCTCAGCTAAATGTTTGATCATGCAGTGCATTTTTGTTTTTATAATGGGGAAATTGTAGCTTACACACAGCACAAGCCTGATTTTGTGAGCTTTTGTGAGGCGGCCTCATGCCAGTTTCACACATAGGGTTCCTCCATTTGCAGTGCGTATGCAGTCCATGTGCGGTACAGAAGCATTACGACTCATATTGTGCTTTCTCACAGCAGTCCGCTACTGATCCGTGGCTGTTTACCACAAACACAACATTTATCCATTTTGATTTCAAATCCAAACGTTGTTACTGAAAATGCTTTTTGAGTATTGTGATTCTCTACAGTAATACAATCTTTCATAGATGTGTTTAAACGCAATAAATATAAGCAAGAGTATGGGTTAACCTGGTGTTATGTGTGCGTGCTTTGAGTGTGCATGAGCTCTAGGAGAGTGCGCGAGTGCTGAATGGTTTAAACACTGGCAAGAAGTAAAAACGAAATGAAAATTATAAACTTTCAGACCTGCCAACCTTTGAAAAATGTTTTGAGTACCATCAGTGTACACTGTTTTATACATTAAACATGGATTATCACATGTCTACCTTCAATTTATTTTGAGAGAAGTATTATTTTATAGATTGGCCATTATTTAGTGCTATGAACACATGTAATGTCCGTTTCATTCATACTGGATACTTGAGGGCGACCCTGCACATAAAGTCCACATATGCATCACCGAAGAAATAGAGCTCACGACTCCAGGAAATACCATTCACGTGTTTCCTCATCTCAGCACACGACTCACGGACACACAAACAGAGCCAGTTTGGAGAGAAATAAAAAAAACACGGAAACCACTCTGTTTGGTGGAACTCCTCATCTTTTTCTGTTGCTTGTTTTCTGCGCGTGGACAGGTCACGGGGTTTTAGCGTAGTTTAAAGTGACAAATCGTACCAGCGTACTTTAAGGTCAAAATGCGTACCCGCTACTCAAAATGCATCTGAACTTTAGTGACAATTCAACACTGCCTCAATTGTGCAAGTTTTCTGTGTCAACTGTGTAGTGTGCAGCTCGTTTATAGTGCAGACACGATGTGCTGATTTGAAGCCTTTTGAGAGGAAAAGAGAGAGTGTGCGCGGTGATTCACACATGCTGTTTGTGAAATTACGTCTCACATAAAGTTTTCAAATTACTTTGAAAGTTATTTAATGAAGAAATATGAATTGTACCTCACCTTCAGCATTCCAGGATTCTTTGATGAATACAAAGTTCAAAAGAACAGAATTTATTTGAAATTGCAACGTTGTAGCATTATAAATGACTATCACTTTTGATCTATTTAATTTGTTCTTGCTGAATAAAAATACTAATTTCTTAAAAAAAAAAAAAAAGGATGGTGTTGCTGCTGCTAAGGTGTTCTAAATTGTTGCTAGATGGTTGCTAGGTTGATCTGGGTGGTTGATACAAGTTAACTAGAGAGACAGATACTAATGTTACTGATAAGATGCATAACACCCAGAAATACCATCTTTTTATAAGTGTGCATTGCAGTTCTGTCATCTGCTGCTTTAAATGCTCGAGCTCTTTAAAGTCGGCTGGATTTTGATCAGCTGTCAACGTTTTTATCGTTCATTAGCTGGAAATAATCATTCTGAAAGTGATTCCAATCATATTGTTCTTCTGTGTCATCTTAAGTAGTCTATTGTTTTTCCATCTCATCTGTTTCTTTATGACTGCAAAGCAATGCCCAACGCTTTAGGTCAAAATATGTTGCATGTAGAAAGTTAAGGGTTTTGGGGGGGAAAAAAAACTAAAGACCTAAACTGTGGTAACAAATTGATTTATTTTTTTGCCATGCACTGAAATGAATCCCATCTCAAAAATGGATTTAATATTTTCAAACCTGATTTCCTCTTCGACATCTTTGCTGAGGTAGCGTACTCTGTCCTGTTCGGAGGAATAGTAACGGTTATAGTAGACCTGGTCCCCCTCACGTGTAAAGGCCTCCATGCAGTTGCGTGGTCGGTTTACACTCTGCATGACTTTTCTCGCATCTTTAGCGTTCTGTGGGAAAATCAAAGCAGACATGAACAGAGCTCTTCACTTCACAGGATGTGGATACACATTACGATCAAACAGGAAAATGCTTGTGGGCCTCCTCATGGTCTTACCTTGATGAGCAGAATGGTTTCAATTCCTCTCATGTCGATCAGGCAGTTGGCCACAACTGAATTCTCAATGTCAAGTGCCTGGAGCACAGTTGGATATTCAGGGTGATCGACAGCCCTGAAAACCAATAAAAGAAAATATTTTATAAATTTTTTCAATCATACAAAGTTCTCTTTTGTGCTTTGACGGATAAACTTATAATGGCTACAGACCAACAATATGAAGTACTGGCTACAAACCAACAAGCTGAAACTTTTTCATGTCTTCCTTCACTGGGTCAGTTGGCCAATCAGAGCACACTGCGCTTTCTGAAGGAGGGGCTTTGTAGAAATCAACACGTTTTTGAAAGACTGAGCATAGAGTATCTGCAATAATGAACAGTATGTGAAAAAATTATGCTTTTTTTTTCATTAATGCATGCTAACATATTCTATTACACCCAATACACAAAATAATGAGCTTTGAAAATAGTATCATATGACATATTTAAAGGGATAGTGCAAGACCCAGCTCTGGATCCCGCAATCGGATACAGAACCCTAGAAACAAAATAACCCTTAAGCATCAAAATTCCATACGATGCCGTTTCTACTAAAGTCTAAACTATATTTCAGTTTTAACGCAAACACTTAGGGTGTGCAAAGCTGAAGACATAGCCTTTCAATAATACAGATTATTTCACTGCGTGCATGAAGACATGCACACCAGAAAGTTTCGTCCTTGCCCAGTGACTGCCCTATATTTCAGGGATGCACCGAAATTTCGGCCGCCGAAAATTATCGGCCGAATATGGCATTTTCAGTTTTCGGCCGAAAGAGAAAAACAGCCGAAAAAATATGGCGCGCTGCACTGCCCCAAGTGCATCCAGAAGTTTTTATTTCGTTGCATCCCTACTATTTTTCTCTAAAAGTTATGACTGATAGAATTGTCTGTGTACTCATTTTAACTAGAGTTGCAGGTATCTTTTAACTTTCTAAGGTTCAGGATAGGGCTGGGCAGTATATTGAGTTTGTATGATATATCATCATTTATCGTGATAAAAAAAAAAAAACACTGGTTGGATTTTTATCATTATAGGGTGGTTGTGTACACACACTGCCAATACATATTTCAGTTCAAACAACTTGTAAAAGTGCATGTAGCATCCTATGATCACTTTAAATGATTGTTCAAAAGCAGAATTCCTGGTGAAAAACTACATTACCCATGATGCTGCAGAGAAATCTCCACCTATCAGAGAATTGTGACAAGTAAATCACGGCAAAAGAACACTTTAGTGCCGCCAACTCCCATGAAGCACTGTGAATGACGAGATCTCACTCTGATGAGAGTCAGTCTCCCTAGGCCAGGGGTGTCAATCTCAAAGTTTATTTCAACCCTGCTCCAACACACATACCATTTAGTTTTCAAATATGCCTGAAGGACTTGATTAGATGGATCAGGTGTGTTTAATTATGGTTGGATCTAAACTCTGCAGGGCTGTGGTCCCTGCCCTAGGCTCTCAAACTACAATATTTGTAAAAATAACATTCATATTTTACAATAAATGTATTATATATTGTTTCTATATGTATAATCAGCATCTTTAAATCAAGTTTCATATATCTCTACCATTTTTAATTCAATTATGGCATTCGCAATGGTTCATGGGATTGTTGTTATTTCCCTCATTAAAGCCATTATGTCTTGTATCTTTGACTTTTCAAACACAATTTTGCTTGAATTTTGAAGTTTGTAATGTTGTAATATTACCCTCATAGCTGGTTTGGTTCAAGGTTTATAACTCTTTAATGAGGACCTTTTTTAAATTTCTTTTTTAAGAGATGTATTTTTTTAACCCTGACTTTTACAAACAGTTGCACTAACCTCATTCTACCCAGTTTTTCTTTAGCAGTGGCGCAGGCCTGTGTAAACTGATTGATCTGCTGAGCCAGAGTGGAGTCCTGGAAACTTAGATCTTCCAGCCCAGCCTGAATGTGATTCATCTTCTCCTCACGAGCATGAGTGTCAGCTGAGTTCGCCTGACTTATGCTGGACAGAGTGAGAAGGGGTTGAGTCATAATGAAAGAGCTGGAAATGGTACAAGAATAATGTTGCATAACATTGTTTCCTTTTCGGCACGCTTTTGAAGTACCTGTGTTTGAGTTCTTGGATCCGCTTGTTAAGCTGATCTTTATCCTTTTCAAGGTCTCTCAAGTTAGTTTTTTTACGATGGAGACCAGCCTAAGCCAAGAAAAATGAAAATTAGCACTGAGATGTGAGTAGGGTTGGGAATCGAAAATCGATTCCAATTCCAGAATCAGATACTTAAAGTCAGGAATCGGATACTTTTTTTCCAACCTAAATAAACCTGCTGCTGTCTGTCATTAATGTTTATTTATACATTGAAGACCGACCAGTGTTATTTTAAAGTTAAATAGATTATTCAGTTTCTCTGGTATTTCTGTGCATGAACATGCACATATTACTTTTATACCTACCTGAAAAACTTTAAGCACAGTTCATTTTAGTTGTATCTTGTTATTGTATTTGTTTGTGCCGTTGCTTGTCATTGATCTATTCTTATTTTATTACTGACTGTTTAATGTTTTTTTAGTTCAAATAAATTCAATTCAGAGTTTGGAATCAAATTTCTTTTTAAATATCTTTCTCACAATATAAATATGAATCAACAACATTATAAATTGTAAAACACAATTACATGAGGTGACGAAACATTTAGGTTGGATGATTGCAGTTTAAAAATGTCTAAAAAATACCCTAACTCCCCCCCTCAAATAAAAAGAAAATCCCCCCCATAAGAGCCACCTAAAGGGGGAACCCCCCTATTTTCCAAAACGAAATTCAGGCCCTGTGGCAATCTGCCAGGACCTTCCTTGCTATTCTAAGCGCTCCAGTGTTTCGCTACACTTGCGATCAGCAAGTAACAGCTAAGTATAATATTTGGATTAAGCTAACATGTTGCAAGAGAGGTGACACCACCAACATGACAAAGCACTTTAATTAAACAGATCGTTCAAGATCACGACCACGATTCAAACACCAACGTGATCTTGAATTGTGAATTGTTTTGCAAAAAGAGACAGAATAAATATATTTGATATCTAAATGTTTGAATACATTTTTTTAACCACATTGGAATCGAAACTGGGAATCGATGAGCAGAATCGGAATCGGAATTGATAAAATCCAGACGATACCCAACCCTAAATGTGAGCACAAAGTTTCCTTTTTCCCTCCTTATTGTGTTGTGCATGCATGTGATTGTGCACCTCGGCGGCTTTGAGGTCTCGGTTGCGCGTCTGTACTCGGCTCTTCAGTTCAGCACACTGTGGCTGCAGCTGCTGCATCCGATCCGTCACACCCTCCAGCTGATCCTGCAACTTTCTGAATATCCCGTTGGCCTCCTGAATCTTCCCCTATACAAAGAAAACCCAAAATAGACACCCTGCACATTACTGTGAATGAGACATGATTAGATTTTCATTAAAGGGTTAGTTCACCCAAAAATGAAAACTCTCTCAGAATTCATCAAAAATATCTTAATTTGTGTTCCGAAGATGAACGGAGGGCTTACGGGTTTAGAACGACATGCGGGTGAGTAATTAATGACAGAATTTTCATTTTTGGGTTAACTATCCCTTTAAGCATTTTCTTCACAATTAAATAACTAGGGCTGCTGGCTGTGCACAACCCATCAGAGCTATGTAATATTGGCAGAAAGCTTTGAGGGTTTAACCTAGGGTTGCTGAAAGATTGCAGTATGAAAGCAACTATAATGCCAATGCCATTACAGTTGTGATCTACTGTGCCCAAGAGCAAATTTTGTTTCTAATGTCCTTGCAAATGGTCTACTGTTACTAACGGTCTAATCCAGTGGTTCCCAACCCTGGTCCTGGAGGCACCCCAACACTGCACTTTTTGCATGTCTCCTTAATCAAACAGACCTGATTCAGGTCATCAGCTCATTAGTAGAGACTCCAAGACCTGAAATTGGTGTCAGAGAAAGGAGACATGCAAAATGTGCAGTGTTGGGGTGCCTCCAGGACCAGGGTTGGGAACCACTGGTCTAATCTATGACATTATGGAAGAAAATAAATCCTAATAATCTTCACTCGTTTTTATTCTGTTGGAGTTTCTCATTGTTATCAAAACACAATTAGCAGGTATTCCTGGTCTCCTAAACCTGATTGTGCTTTAAGTGTTAATGTGTAGGTGGGAAAACCCTAAAACAAAACAAAATAAACCTTAAAAAAAAACTAAAAAACAAACACACTCGTGAGCACTTCTGAGGAAAAAGCTGATGGCTAGTGACATCAAATCTTTGAACATTATTCAACTTTTGTTTAATGCACTTTGTATTGGTTAATTTAAAATCATTACCACAAATTCTTTAGGCATTTTCACTACAACTGTTTGTCTGTTTTGCCATTATGATTCACCCCCATTAACACAATGAGATTCGATGCAATGGAAAAATATGATCACTTCTAATGCCCCGAGGCCTGTTTCATAAAACAAGTTTACCAATTAAGCCAGGCTTATTTTCAATAATTCATTGTCAAATGATTTGGTTCCATAAAGCAAATTTAACATAGGCCTAGATCAAGCTCTTTAAACAGATAGCAGAACATTAGAAAATTACAATCTAAAAATCACTCTTTAAAGCATTAAAATAGCTAAATTAAAAGTTAAAATCACTGAATTAGAAATGAAAATAAATAATAAAGAAAATGACTTTATTTTAACATATAAGAAACACACATTAACTCATTTGAGCTTAGTAATTAGTACTAGCTTATATTTGATTTACCCATTACAATAGTGCCTTGACAGTTACTCTATCATAAAAATACATTTATATGTAGGTTTAAAATTCTACAGAATATATTTTAACAAAACGTATATTTTACTCAGAATTATTGCGCTACTATTCGAATGCGCTCCGTCTGTTTAGCACGTATGCGTGCAGCAGCGCTCGTTCACCCACTTCACTTGCCTTCTGTCACGAGAGCACAGACACGAACATTATTTTGGAACGTGTCAAAGTAACATTTTCAGGAGCTATGAAATTGTGAAGTTGAAAAGTTCAGTTATTATATGGGTTTAAACTAAATATTAACAATTTCAACTGAATTAGTTACATGAATCAATAATAATTGTAAATATAAACTGCATTGTCAAGATTGAATTGCTCTAAAATTAGTACAAAACATAAGGGTTAGATTACCACTTTCTAACATTTACAGATGAAAAATATACCTGTGACGTCAGTTATGCACCGAGGAAAACACAACGTCTCAAATGCATTAAACAGCACAAACGTATTCGCTGTTTGCCAAGGTGGATCGATTTAATCCATGATCGAAATTAAGGTCTGCTTAAGAATAAGTGTGCACAAATTAGTGAGAACGCCTGAATTTAAATAGTCAAGCTATTTAAATAGCTTAAAAAATTATAAAATAACTTGTATTATTTTAAATAATAGAAGTATAGCGCATCCACTAGTAATTATATATAATTAAATCAGTTTTTACTGATGCGAATATGTTAGAAACTAATACAAATGCCAACTTGTAGCCGCTACACAATTTTTTAAATCAACGCATCGCATCGTTAACTTTTATGCCGAAGCACCTATGCAAATCTGTGAATCTTCCCATCCCTAGTCTATATCACGAACAAACTCCCACATCTGCTAGGAGAAACCTCAGAAAGCGCAAACCTGGCTGCCAGGTGTTGTGCAACAGGACCACCAACTACACAATAACATCAACACTCACTGTGTATTTTCTGCCTTTCCTTCTCACTGTTATTTTGTGTGTGTGTGTAAAAGTGTCTGTAATTTTGTTACCAGTGCTTTGGAAATGTACAGACTTTTTACCATGCCAATGAAGCTACTTGAATCTGAATCTATATTGTGGAATAATGTATTTCAGTTAAACTCGCCCCCCCAAACTGTGAAAATTATTATTATTATTTTTTTGACTGATTTAAACATCAGTGTCATTCTGGCCAGAAAAAGCCTATTTAAGCAGAAATCCGGACAGAATTTAATCCTGTAGTCAAATGTGTGGCTTCATGACACTAGAGGATACTAAGACCCCAAAAATAATATTCAGTCACCTCCCACTCTTCCACCTTCTGGTCATATTTGACGGTGGATTTCTCTTCAGCTGCGATTCGTTCTCTCATGGGCTTCATCTCCTGCTCCACCTCTGCCACCTGACGCACACACAGACATACATTTCAGTATTAGGTCACAATCTTCGGTTATATAAGATATTTAAAACATGTGATGAGAACCATTCAGAATGATTCTGGTACATTAACCTTAACAAAACCACTACAATTATATTAAGAAACTAATCAAATTTGATTAGAAAATAATGGAATTGTTGTATTCATTTTGATTTGAGCCATGCAGTCAGATATCACGTTGTGCTGGCAGTGATTCCTAACCAGAGACCAGGCCATCTGACTCTTCAGCTCATCCAACTTCTGCTGCATTTCATTGAGTGAAGCCAGATTTTTATAGCGCTCTTCTTTCTCGTGGTACTTTCTCTTTAGCTCTTGTAGAGTCTGTGAGAGAGGAAAGGGTGTGGCAAAAATCAGTGAGTGAAAGAGAACTATGCTGCCATCTTAAAGAGCATCTAGTTTAGCAATCCAATAATATATTGTTTCCAAAGCAGCTTCATCCAATACATAACTTCAGTTCAGTTACATAAACCAACATGTAAGTGTGATTATTTCAGCATTCACCTCCCTGTGCTTCTCCACTCCATTCTGGGTCATGCTCTTGGTCTTCATGATGTAGCTGTAATGAATTTACTTCTTACAAACATGCAGCTTTTCACATTACAAGAGATTAATTAATGAACTGGAGACATGTGGATTACTGTGATGTTTTTATCAGCTGTTTGGACTCTCATTCTGATGGCACCCATTCACTGCAGAGGATCCAGTGGTGAGCAAGTGATTTCTCCACATCCATTGCAGTGAAGAAAAACTAATCTACACCTTAGATGGCCGGAGGGTGAATAAACTCAGCAAATTTTCAATTTCGCATGGTTAGTTGGTTGGTTTTGTTTTATTGTCATTTCAGCTTTACCAGCCATTACATGACAAATAAAGACACCAATTAAACATTCAACAAAATAATATAATGAAAACAATATACTAAATATACTAAACATATCATAAGAATCCAGTTAGACAAAAAAGACAAGATTTAAAAATTGGACGTTTTTCTGGGTGCTTTTAAAAAATCATTACAATGGGTGAACAATTCCTTGAATTTGTTTATTTCAAACAGCTGTCAGATTATAAAGATTCAAACATGAGACCTCTTACAATTAATGCAAAAAACATTTCTGTGAGCCACTGCTCACACTTACATAGCTGCCATGTTCCTCAATAAGGGGTTTGTGGCCCCCTAGTGGTCCACATTGTGGAGTACCTATTTTACCGCTTAAGTCCTTTAATGATCTTCAATAATGCTTTAAATATTTGATTACTACATTTTCACACACAACTTCGTTAGTACTATGTATCAGTATATTTTAACATATGACAGTGTCCTATAAAAAAATGAATTGCAAATATGCCTCAGGCTGAATGTTTTGCTGTTGGACAAGTCAAGTGATATTCTGTTTAGGTAAAACCACAGGTGAGGGAAACGTCAAAGCTAAATTTCAGGTAAAAAAAAAATTGTTTCCCGGGGATTAATTTTACATGCACAAAAAGCAGCAAACAACAGAACATGGTCATCATATCACATCACGCACCTGCAGCGCTTCTGCCAGCGGAGAAAAACATAATAAAGCTAGGCTATATATATATAACGAATAAATAGGCCTACATGAGAAACATATTTTTACTTAAATTATAAATTAAGAAAATGTAAGAAAACCAAGTAGCCTAGTATGCAGAGTTTCAGTTCATTTTTGTGCTGCGCGAAAGGAAACAGAAAACGGCATCCTATTTTTCTTTAGGTTTATTTTACAAAAGCACAAAGATTTGTTTTTATTGAGAATGTACACAAATAAAGGCAAACCTTTCACAATTCCGATTATCTTTATGACTAAAAGTAGTCGTTTCTTCCACTGTTAGAAGGAAAAAATTAAAGTGATTGCGCCGGCACCGCATGCGCACACACAGTTAAGCTTTGCTACCTTGACAATGCAGCCTGTTCATTATCATAATAAAATACAGTCAGTCAAACATATTGGAAAAAACTATGTAGTAAAAAAAATAATGTAGTAAAATCTGTTAAGCCGTTAAGGTTAAGTGTTATCACTGTACCGCCGTGATGCAAAAAATTTAGTTTTATGTGGATATTGGAATGCGAGTGAAGTAGGCTACATAATAAATAACAATTTGCCATTCAAATACATCACGATTCGCAAATACGGAAACATTTGATTTTGTGAGGAATGAGAGACCCAACGTTGGTTTCAGTTTAGTTTTAACCTAAATGAATTTGTTTTGGCTTGTCATTTATATTGCTATAGCTTCTTATATTTTTAATTCTTTTCTAAATACTGTTAATTAAAAGGATTTGTTGTGGAGTGAGGGGAACTAACACTAGCTATTTTTACAGTGTTTGTTATAATGTTTGCAAACATTTTGCATCGGCATTAGGTCTATTTCTGAATGAAATAATAAAATGCGACTTATACACGACTTGTTTTTGTCCCCCTAAAAAACACATATTTTATATGCGTAGCGTATTTTAACCATGCAGCAAACCATTTGAAATATTTTGATAAATTACTGAAAAAATAAATAATTAAATGACTTTTTAAACCGTTTAACTGATTGTATTAATCGGTCAAAATTCTTACCATTGGTTAACCGGTTAAAATGAACATCCCTAACCAAAACATTACCGTCACTACCGAAACATGGGATGCTTTGTCAAAAATAAAGTATGCTGAATTATCAACTAAGATGTTATGATAGTGTTTGGTTCAATGTATATTCAAACTAATGAATCCTTAACTTTGAAATCAGTATGATTAACTTTATGCCTTTTACAAAGAAAGACTGCATTCAAAATACAACAAATATCAATTGAAATATTGTTAAAATTGTAATTGTTATTGATTTACCTTGGAAAACTTTTTAATAAAATAGCAAAAAATATATTTACAAGCTAGAAGTAAACAAAATCTTAATATGTCAATAAAACCCTTCGTATTAAATTATATATTAATGCGTTTCGGTAGTGACAAATTTGGGGAGAGGAAAAATATTTCAAAACTTTCCGAAAATACAATAAAAAATACATTTTTTTCAAGATGTTTCCAACTCTGACTTTGAACCAATTCTGTAGAAGGGCCCAAGCATACCTGTTTTACTTTTTAGTTTATATGTCCGGATTCCTTCGCTGGAGATACGGAGATCTATGTTGATGGACTGACCAAACACTTCTGGCTTATAAGCATCACGACCCCTGTTCCTCAGAGTGATGGACACATCTGCAGAACTGAACATTCCAGACACAAAAACAGTGTGAGAGACTACTGTATATACAACTATGACTATTTGAATAGAAAACCCGATAGGTGTGTTGTACCTCTCTCCTTCCTTAACAAATACTTTGAGTGAGGAGCCTCTGTTAGTGGTGTGAGCTTTACCGCCCAAGGCTACAATCAGAGCTGTCAGCACTGCACTTTTTCCACCTAACACACAAATACACAAGACACAACTATAAATAGAACCATAAACGTTTGGCAGCATTGACAACAAGCAATGGCTATTGTCACAAAACACTCAATATGCTGTTTTCTTCTTATCATAGGTAATGATAGGCCTATTTAAAAATATATGATTATGTGATCTGTCTTCACGTTTAGTGAAACTATAGCACTTAATGCAAACCTTTACCCCTTAACAACAGACATTAAAAATATTAAAGGAATAGTTCACTCAAAAACGAAAGTGTTCTGAAAATGTACTCACCCTCAGGCCATCCAAGATGTAGATGAGTTTGTTTCTTCATCAGACCAGATTTGGAGAAAATTAGCATTTCATCACTTGCTCACCAATGGTCCAACAGTCCAAACAGCTGATAAAAACATCACAATAATCCACAAGTAATCCACATGACTCCAGTCCATTAATTAACGCCTTGTGAAGTGAAAAACGGCATGTTTGTAATACACAAAATGCCAAAAATAGGAGTCCATAATCCATAATGCTTCCTCCACTGAAAAAGCCCTCTGATGTGAGAGAACAACAGGGGATGTTGTCCACTCACATCAAAATCCACCAACATATTTAGAACTGTTTTTGCATATAAAAGGTGCTTGATCTATGCATATTTCTCCCGATTCAGACGAATCTGATTAATGACTTTTTCACTGAAGAAAGCACTATTATAGAGGATTTTAGCCAGAAGCAAAGGTTTTAAGTTAAATATGTCTTGATGAATTTACTTCTTACAAACATGCAGCTTTTCACATTACAAGAGATTAATTAATGAACTGGAGTCATGTGGATTACTGTGATGTTTTTATCAGCTGCTTGGACTCTCATTCTGACGGCACCCATTCACTGCAGAGGATCCAGTGGTGAGCAAGTGATTTCTCCACATCCATTGCAGTGAAGAAAAACTAATCTACACCTTAGATGGCCGGAGGGTGAATAAACTCAGCAAATTTTCAATTTCGCATGGTTAGTTGGTTGGTTTTGTTTTATTGTCATTTCAGCTTTACCAGCCATTACATGACAAATAAAGACACCAATTAAACATTCAACAAAATAATATAATGAAAACAATATACTAAATATACTAAACATATCATAAGAATCCAGTTAGACAAAAAAGACAAGATTTAAAAATTGGACGTTTTTCTGGGTGCTTTTAAAAAATCATTACAATGGGTGAACAATTCCTTGAATTTGTTTATTTCAAACAGCTGTCAGATTATAAAGATTCAAACATGAGACCTCTTACAATTAATGCAAAAAACATTTCTGTGAGCCACTGCTCACACTTACATAGCTGCCATGTTCCTCAATAAGGGGTTTGTGGCCCCCTAGTGGTCCAAATTGTGGAGTACCTATTTTACCGCTTAAGTCCTTTAATGATCTTCAATAATGCTTTAAATATTTGATTACTACATTTTCACACACAACTTCGTTAGTACTAAGTATCAGTATATTTTAACATATGACAGTGTCCTATAAAAAAATGAATTGCAAATATGCCTCAGGCTGAATGTTTTGCTGTTGGACAAGTCAAGTGATATTCTGTTTAGGTAAAACCACAGGTGAGGGAAACGTCAAAGCTAAATTTCAGGTAAAAAAAAAATAAAAAATCAACAGAAAAAGACCGATTAACATGTATGATACTTAATTTTCATTCTAGTTTAATTTTAATTTTCTATTCTAATTTTAAAGTTCATTCTATGAAGGAATCATCAGACTGATTCAAACAAGTAGTCTTGCTTTCGAATCGGTTTACTAGGAGTGTAACGGTTCAGATTGCTCACGGTTTGGTACGGTTCGATTCGGTATGTGCTATGTTCGGGGGAAAATGGACTATGGTCAAATAAAAATAAAGGAAATAATAACAAATAATCAAAGTAAATGCAACAGCACAAATAAATACAATAGAGCAAAGATACAAATAAAATAAACAGTGCTTTTCAGGTGTTTCACAGTCATTTTTTTTTCATGCACAGACATTTTAAAGTAAACAAATGTAAAATAAAAGTGCATATTTCACTATATAAATTAAAGATCAATCCTTGTTGAAGTTACAAAAGCTATTCAATCAAGAGATGCGAGTAGAATTCCTTGTCTTTTGTTGTTTAACATAAAAAACACAGACAGCAGGAATAGACCGCTGTTCCTTTAAGACATAATTCACAGATCCAGTACACTGATACTGATGCACATGCGTTGTCTTTCTCGACCGTTTACGTTCACTCAAGACGTGGCCAATGATGTTCGCAAAGATACTCACAAAGACGGGCATTCTGACATATTTTTTTGAGTTAGTTTGTCAGTTCAAATGCAAGTCTCGAAAGAGAATTCAATATTTGTGCGGCATAAAATTCGGCTAAAACATTGCCATGGCTTAGGCTTTTCAAATGTACACAGCACAGAATTAATCTATTTTCACGGCTTTAAAAAAACAAACAAACCTGGAGAAGGACTTACTTCCATTGTTTCCTACGACAAAGTTGACGTTTGGACCAAACTCAAAGGGACCAAGCAATGAGTGACACATGAAGTTCTTTAGAGAGATGCTCTCTATGATGCCCACTTCACCTGTGACCTGAAAACACACACATAGATGTGTAAGGGTGCATCACAAGCAAAATTCTATGCAGAATGTGCATACTTATGATAGTGCAGAGTACAGTCACTAATACACATTCTCTTATTAGGACAATAAAGTACACATAAGGTATTTTACAGCAAAAACTAGCAGTCAAGGCATCCGTACTGTGCCGAGTAAGTCTTACACTCTGTGATGTGTTCATGCCATCTCCTGAACTGAAGTTGTCTGCTTCATCCTCTTCAGATGGCTCAGGTTGAGATAACCGGCTTCTCTTATCAGGCGTGAGCCCTGAATGACTGCTCTTCCTCTTCGACATCTCCTACACACGTCAAACACTTATCAATCACAAAACATACAGACATTTACATCCTTTATTGTGATTACACTGCCATTTCACTTAATAGAAGGTGAAACAATAAGTGGGAATTTGTACATTTTCCTTGTCTTGTTGCAAATGAAGTCTCTAGCTTTAGCTTAAAAATGATTAACACCAAATCTTATTAGATGAATGTGACCACTTAAAGTCGAGACATATCTTTTGTTCCTTATTAGATCCGAGTGTGATGAATTATCAGAGAAGTACAAATGTAGGGCGGAGACTAAATTCTATGCATCGGCTGCTGATTGGATTTTGAAATATGGCCATTGCACTCAAAAGTGGAAGCAGATGAATGTAAGTTTGTGAGGACGGGTTTAAGCAGATTAATTGATTGGAGAAATCCTGCATATGTCACCAGAGATGGGTCCAGTCATGACATTTTTTATTTGAAACATAAAGGTACAAAAAAATTAAAAGATATGCACAGATTAACTGTTCGGTCATTATAAAAAAAAATGTAAAACCTAATTGTGACTTTTCATCTCACAATTCAGACTGTTTCTTGCAATTCTGAGAAAAAAATGAAGAATTGTGAGATATAATTCATAATTCAGACTTTTTTTAAAACTTGCAATTCCAAATTCATATCTCACAATTCCGAATTTTTGTTTCCTTTTTGTTTCCACCTCGGAAGAAAAACAGGTAAATGCGACTTTTTATTTTGCAATTCTGATATGTTGCAGTTTTAAGGGAAAAAAAATATAGAATTGCAAGAAAAAATCAGAACTGTGAGTTATAAAAAGAATCAGGCTTCGATAATAACATGCATTCAGACTTTAGTTGTCATAATCAATGGTGCTAAAGCAATGGTGGACTTCATTTAAATGGTTTTTAAATTGTTGGGTTTTGTTTGTCTTGTGGTTTGAGGGTTTGATATCCTCCTGAGACCCAGTTATGGAGTTTATTACTGAAATAAATGAACTTTTCCACGCCATTCTAATTTATTGAGCTGCACCTGTATACAGTGTATAGATAACATTGTGCTTAATGGGGAAAACCAGTTTATGGAATTTTTACACACATATTGCATAAAGCAAAATGGTATATCAAATCATTTTGTTATACATTTTATAACATAGTTGAGAACCATCCTTAAAGTTAGTTATAAAAAAATCCTGAAACCTAAAAATTGATTGGCGATTTAAAAAAAAAAATCCCATTGTTTTTGTCTTTTCATGTCTATTCTCGTCATTTTATTTTTTTGAAAAACTAGTCCTGGTGTCCTCTACAGAGGACATAGCATAACATATGAATAAAATATAATTTTTCAAAAATGTTATTTTACCATTTTTTTCTTATGCGCTAAACAATGTAATGGCATGAAAAAAAATACTAAATTCACAAAGCTTTCTCAGGAGGATATATCACAAATTACTTTGATTATAAGAATGTCTGACCAATTCAGCCAAATCAGAAAATGTAGGCTGGATATACGTTTAATGAATACAGACACTGTAACGTAAGTTCTGATTCAAACATGGTAGTTTTACAGATAAAATAGTCTAAGTAGAAATATGATACGTTACTTGCATTATACAGTAAGCCTACAAAAACGGTCATGCTTTGGTATCGTGCTAGATTTGATTTGTTATTGAGCTGTCCTTGTTCGCCACAGAACATCATTCTGCTCTTTCGGTCCTCGAGCCATCTGTTGTGTATCACGCGGTATCACGAAAGATCAGATATTCACCAAGTAAACACAATCAATATAAATAGCAAGTTTATTATACTGACAAGACACTTTGAGCTCAAAATGAAACGTAACGATAAATCAAACGAACGTAAGTCAAAATATGAAAACGAAAGCAGATATTCGTAGACGGGGCTTCGGAAGCTTGAATACAACACATTTACTGAGAGACGCTGGGCAGGTAACGTTACAGCATTGCTTAGCTTTACTAAACGGCACGTTGAAATTCGCTTTCTGCTAAAATGGTGACAGACATTAAAGGTTGATCCCATTAGTTGTTCAAAACAAGTAAAACAGACAAGCGGAAGCTAAATGTGAGTTAATACGGCGTGTTTTATGTCAGTGTAAACACAAAAAGTCAAGCGTCAGAACATACCAGAAAACTCTCCTGCTGGTCCTCCTCGCGCGCTTTGACGACGCACAGAGAGCGCTGGCGTGAGGCCACTTCCGGGTTGTCACCACCAATCACATAACTCCTAGCAAAGTGATAGGTGGTTGACCGTGAGTTATGAAAAATTAATTTTATCCTAAAACATTAATTTGATCACAAACATGGCATGGAAAAGTTTTGGGGAGAGAAAAAAAATCGATCTTCTTTCCACAACTTTGTTTTAACCTTCATGTGTTCCATATAAAAGCGTGTATTTGTTTGTTTGTTTATTTGCATATTAAAATTCTCCACCAAACCACTTTTTTTTTTAAAATATATATTTTTAAGATTATCCGGATAAATTATGTTATAATGCTCATTCTAAAAAAAATCATCTTGTGAAATATTTTATAAAGATTCTTAAAAATATATTTAAAATGACCACCCAAACATGTCAATAATAACCAGAGGCGGACAAAGTACTCAACTCTATTACTTGAGTGAAAGTACAGATACTGCTGGTCAAATATTACTCCATTACATCTAAAAGTTGTAAAGACAGATTTTTACTTAAGTAAAAGTGCAGAAGTACTTACTTTTAAAAGTACTTAAGTACCAAAAGTAAATTAGCTTTTGTATGTCAATGCACTGTTTTATTGTTGTACGTAATACTTGCTATACTTCTGAAGCAATTTAGAATACATTACACCTACTGAATACACTGACTAGCTTGTAAAAAACTGTCTATTGTAATATACCTGCACATACAACTGTCAATTTATATATTTTTATTCCTTATTTACTTGTTCTATTTTTTATTATCTGTGTTTTCTGTTCTGTCACTGTCATTCTGTTACACTGTGGAAGCTTCTGTCACGAAAACTAATTCCTCGTATGTGTAAACATACCTGGCAATAAAGCTCATTCTGATTCTGATTCTGATTCTGATTTTCACTTACACAATTTAGCAAATTCAAACAATATTGTGTCTAATATATACCACAATATTAACTTCCTATTATTGAATTGTTGTAAATAAATATCACATTTGCAACTGGTCAGTGTTCAAAAAATGCTGAGAAATCACTTCATGTAGCCCTACAAAAGTGATTACTGATAAACTGTCTGAAAAAAAAAAGAAAGTCACGTTTTAGAGAAGAAAAAAATCACCCACTGACTTTCAAAGCTGCTATATGGTAACGACTTTCTACTTCGAGGACCTTGATAGAAATGTAGTGGAGTGAAAAGTACAACATTTGTCTTTCAAATGTAGTGTTAAAGTCATAAGTTCCCAGAAAAAATAATACTCAAGTAAAGTACAGATACTCAAAAAGTGTACTTAAGTACAATACTCAAGTAAATGTACTTAGTTACTGTCTGCCTCTGATAATAACTTTACATAACATTTTCATTCAATTTCAAAGCTTTAGTGCATTTAACAGTTTTTTTTTGTGCATGGTTTGTTTGCACTCGATCTGGAGCTGACATATAGCGAGTCCTTTTTATACATTAAATGGGCTCTTGCTTTTTTAAAAACCGGCGGTTAGTAAGCATAGTATCACAATTTAGCATTTGTTGATTAAATTACCCAACACATAAATCAAGATGTTTGGTATGTCAGATGACTCCATGATTTGAAAACTATACTAGGCCATAATAGGCTATAATAGGCTATAATATAATACAATATAATATAATATAATATCATATCATATCATATCATATCATATCATATCATATCATATACAGGTAAAAATGAACTGATAAAATATATGCATAGATTGAATGCAACGTTAGTCGTTTTTGATGATGCCTGCCAAATGCAAAAATGTAAGCAACTCTCCACTAGATGATGCTATAGACCACATTTTATTTTAAACCAATCTTTTGAATGACATCTTTTAATGTGCAGTCATTGATTTGTTTAAATTAAGACACAAGCATTAATTCTGACTTGATACCAAGCACTACTCTAGGCTCTGGACAAGGACTGGTACCGTATCGTTTACACGCCTTATAACGTGGGTTAAATGCAATAACAGCTGCAAATAGAGAATTAGCCAACTTTAAAACTGTGACTATTTTAATGAAACAATTGAATACATATATTTAATGAAAAGTCATTTAATATTATTCTGCTTTCATTATAATTTTATTACAATTCTGCTGCAGATTAAAAACACAGCCAGTCAGTTCCTTGGCAAACTGTCAGCATGACTTCACAAAACTGTCTGCTTTGCACAGAATGTCACTTTACTGAAAGAGGAATAAACTTACTTCCCAAAGATCACAATTTTGAGGCTGCAGTACAGCCACAGATCACTTAGACAAGACAAGTGTAATTGCCAACTTAGATATTATAAAGTCACTGCAGTGTCTGGCTGACCCAGGGTCAGTTAGTGCCTCAGTGTCAGCATTTCCCATGTGATTTCTACAGGAGATAAAACTGATGACAGACCAGGCTCAACACAAAATCTGTCAGTCACCACTCATCATCCAAGACACACAGATTCCTGTTCATATCTGAATGAAGGAAACAAGGACAGGCATCATTCTCCATCAGGCCAATGTGTGCTTTTTTGTGCTTTCAAGCTTGTAGGCCAAGGACAGGGGTCCATGCTCCATCTGTACAGAGAGATGGAGCATGGACCCCTATTACTTATATAAGTGACGTGACATGTGGCCAAGTATGGTGACCCCATACTCGGAATTAGTGCTCTGCATTTACCCATCCAAAGTGCACACACACACACCGTGAACACACACCCGGAGCAGTGGGCAGCCATTTATGCTGCGGCGCCCGGGGAGCAGTTGGGGGTTCGGTGCCTTGCTGATTGTTGGATTTTAAGACTGGCCTGACATAAAAATGTGTATGGTAGCTACCATTTAATTACATACTTTGTTATGATTTTTACATTGCAAAGCCACTAAAATAATCACTGTCATCTGGATTGCATTATCACATTGATAGACAGAGACATGTGACATTTTAATTTTACTTAGTATCATAGACTACTTTAATGTTTTTAATCTAAAAAAGGGACAATTAAACTATAAACTAAACTTTAGCATTGGTTGAAGCTAATTTATTATTGTTTCAATGTTTAAAGCAACTGTCTGCCCCCTATCCACCTTTTTCTTCAACGCGGAAGACTTCCGGTTCATTAACCGCTATAAGGAAATAACGAGAAGAATAACAACGTGCAGTAAACGGTAAATCTGTTTGCACTACACACCAGTGTGTTCACAATTAAGATAATACATAAAAATAATATGGTAAGAGACACCAATTTTCAATATCAAGCAGCAAAAGGAACTGTTTTGTACAGCTTAAAATAGCTGGATGCGGATTAGACCGGAAGCCAGACCCATAGAATTTACAAATGTTGATAGATGGCAGTGCAGTGTCTAAAAGCATAGTGGAACTAATTTAGGCCTCTCTTTATAATAGGATTACAGTGGGTTGAACAAGTCAGACCAAGTTTGGACTCCACTTTGGCCCTTCGACCCATTGGCTCCACCTTGGCTCCTGGCTCCCTCGTCTCCACCGTGGCCCATCAGCCCACCAGCTCCACCGGGCTCCCTCATCCCTCCGGCTCTGCCTTGGTCGGTCGCCCACCTGCCTATGCTTCGGGACTACATTCCTCCGGCTTCGCCTCGTCCCTTCATCCCTCTGGCTCCGTTGGATTCCTCCCTCCCCTCGGCTCCACCTTGGTCCTCTGTCGATCCGGCTTCACCATGGTCTTCCGGATCCTCGCCTGCGCCTCAGTTGCCTGAGCCGTCAGCTCCGCCATGGCTCTCCGGATCCTCAGTGTCGCCTTGGCTCTGCAGCGCTCCGTCTCTGCCCTGGGCTCCTCTTCCACCGGCTCCATCTCTGTCAGTCGGGTTCCTAGTGGCGACAGCCCTTCTTCCACCATGGCTCCTCCCTTCATTGACTCCACCGTGGGCCTCCATCATGGCTGCGATCTGGACTCCGCCCTGGTGGTCTTCCGCTCCACCCTGTCTCCCTCCTCCGCCGGTTCCCCTCTGGCACCCTGCTCCATCGGCTCTGCCTCAGTCCCCTGTTCCTCCACTTCCTCATGGACCCGGACCTCCATCCCTCCCCCTATTCCGCCTTCACTCCACCTCTCTCCTGGACTCATTTTTGTTCTCGTTTGGGAGCGTCTGGAAGCCGCTCCTTAAGGGGGGGGGGGGGGGGGGGCTGCTGCGTAGATTCCGAGAGCGGGGCCGAATAAACTTACTTCCCAAAGATCACAATTTTGAGGCTGCAGTACAGCCACAGATCACTTAGACAAGACAAGTGTAATTGCCAACTTAGATATTATAAAGTCACTGCAGTGTCTGGCTGACCCAGGGTCAGTTAGTGCCTCAGTGTCAGCATTTCCCATGTGATTTCTACAGGAGATAAAACTGATGACAGACCAGGCTCAACACAAAATCTGTCAGTCACCACTCATCATCCAAGACACACAGATTCCTGTTCATATCTGAATGAAGGAAACAAGGACAGGCATCATTCTCCATCAGGCCAATGTGTGCTTTTTTGTGCTTTCAAGCTTGTAGGCCAAGGACAGGGGTCCATGCTCCATCTGTACAGAGAGATGGAGCATGGACCCCTATTACTTATATAAGTGACGTGACATGTGGCCAAGTATGGTGACCCCATACTCGGAATTAGTGCTCTGCATTTACCCATCCAAAGTGCACACACACACACCGTGAACACACACCCGGAGCAGTGGGCAGCCATTTATGCTGCGGCGCCCGGGGAGCAGTTGGGGGTTCGGTGCCTTGCTGATTGTTGGATTTTAAGACTGGCCTGACATAAAAATGTGTATGGTAGCTACCATTTAATTACATACTTTGTTATGATTTTTACATTGCAAAGCCACTAAAATAATCACTGTCATCTGGATTGCATTATCACATTGATAGACAGAGACATGTGACATTTTAATTTTACTTAGTATCATAGACTACTTTAATGTTTTTAATCTAAAAAAGGGACAATTAAACTATAAACTAAACTTTAGCATTGGTTGAAGCTAATTTATTATTGTTTCAATGTTTAAAGCAACTGTCTGCCCCCTATCCACCTTTTTCTTCAACGCGGAAGACTTCCGGTTCATTAACCGCTATAAGGAAATAACGAGAAGAATAACAACGTGCAGTAAACGGTAAATCTGTTTGCACTACACACCAGTGTGTTCACAATTAAGATAATACATAAAAATAATATGGTAAGAGACACCAATTTTCAATATCAAGCAGCAAAAGGAACTGTTTTGTACAGCTTAAAATAGCTGGATGCGGATTAGACCGGAAGCCAGACCCATAGAATTTACAAATGTTGATAGATGGCAGTGCAGTGTCTAAAAGCATAGTGGAACTAATTTAGGCCTCTCTTTATAATAGGATTACAGTGGGTTGAACAAGTCAGACCAAGTTTGGACTCCACTTTGGCCCTTCGACCCATTGGCTCCACCTTGGCTCCTGGCTCCCTCGTCTCCACCGTGGCCCATCAGCCCACCAGCTCCACCGGGCTCCCTCATCCCTCCGGCTCTGCCTTGGTCGGTCGCCCACCTGCCTATGCTTCGGGACTACATTCCTCCGGCTTCGCCTCGTCCCTTCATCCCTCTGGCTCCGTTGGATTCCTCCCTCCCCTCGGCTCCACCTTGGTCCTCTGTCGATCCGGCTTCACCATGGTCTTCCGGATCCTCGCCTGCGCCTCAGTTGCCTGAGCCGTCAGCTCCGCCATGGCTCTCCGGATCCTCAGTGTCGCCTTGGCTCTGCAGCGCTCCGTCTCTGCCCTGGGCTCCTCTTCCACCGGCTCCATCTCTGTCAGTCGGGTTCCTAGTGGCGACAGCCCTTCTTCCACCATGGCTCCTCCCTTCATTGACTCCACCGTGGGCCTCCATCATGGCTGCGATCTGGACTCCGCCCTGGTGGTCTTCCGCTCCACGCTGTCTCCCTCCTCCGCCGGTTCCCCTCTGGCACCCTGCTCCATCGGCTCTGCCTCAGTCCCCTGTTCCTCCACTTCCTCATGGACCCGGACCTCCATCCCTCCCCCTATTCCGCCTTCACTCCACCTCGCATCTTGTGTGGCGGGGGGGTGGCTGGGCGCGGGTGGAGGGGGGGGGGGGGGGGGGGGGGGGGCTCTATCAAGATCACCAGCAGGAGTGCCCATGAGCTCCGCTAGAGGCCACTCCATCCCTTACCTTTGCCACTCAAACCCTCAAGAAACTGATCCCACTGATCCACTTTGGCATGAGACAACAAACCAGAGGCCTTAAATTCATTAGCTTACAGCCTGTATCTTTTATAACAGATGTCAATCAATAAGCAGTGTTGGGAAGGTTACTTTGGAAATGTAATAGGTTACAGATTACAAGTTACCATACTTAAAATGTAATAAGTAGTGTAACTTTTCAATTACTTTATTAAAGTAATGTAATTGATTACATTTGATTACTTTTTGATTACTTTTCTAAATTTCTAATGTTTTCAACTGTTTAGCATTTTCAAACATGTAAACCAGGCAGGGTTAACGTTACAGTAGTATTCAACGGATTACTGTCTGACTTTCGAAATCCTTCATCGCTTGAATTAAGATTATATTTAAATTTTAAAGTAGACACTGGATGCAAAATTCACTTTTACATGGTGTTTGCATATAAATGTATCTTAGCAGTGTGTGGACACAACCACCCTACAATGATAAAAATCCATTCACTCCTTCTTTTAATCCCCCAAAATCCTAAATAGTCTCAATTATCAAGCCGTTTTGATTTTCTGAGCACTATGATGTCATATTGTTCAGGCCCCGTCCACAACCGCTGATGTACTGTCCAATATCAGCATATTTTCGCCCTCAGCCAGTTGTACAAAGTCCATCATTTTCTCCACGTTCCAGCAGCTGTAGCGACAATGTCTTGTAAGCAATGCAGGTGTTTTGTAGTTTTGTGATGTAGAAGAACATAAGAATCTTAATTTTCTCCCGACATCAGAGCCACTAAGGACGCAGTGCATTAGTGCTGTTTTTAATGGTTATGCGCCACTGAATACACCTAAATTTGTTTATATCTGCGCAAATAATTTTACTCCAGACTGCAAGGGACAGTTCAAGGGACAGTTCAAGGCAGGTTTTGTTAAAAAGTTAAAACTCAAGGATAGATCAGTACCCATTGTTCGTGATCCAGCTGCACCTCCAGAAGTAAGTCTGACACTTCATATTTTTTATGATTATTTGCAAATCGCCTTTGCTCTTTCACAGAAGAAAGGGGCGGTGAGCAGAGCTCATTAGCATTTAAAGGGGCATGCATCAAAATGAGTCGCTGTGAACAGAGCAAGGTAAAAACGGTGTTGTTTTACACGACCACTGAGGAATTTTAACCAAAGTTTGTTGCAGACCATTCATGAAGACCCTAAAGAATCATACCAACTTGTGGAAGATCAATGTCCCCTTTGAAGCACAGCCACCACAAAATCAGACTTACTTTGAGATCATGCTGAGGTTAAATTCATATTTAAAATCATAACAAGAAATATTTTATTAGCTATGATACCGTTTTTGAAATCAAATCTTTACATAGCTATGACAGTAAACACTGGAATCTAACAATGCCTTGGAAAAAAAACAGTTAATCTTTAAAAAATGAAGCATAGCTATATATAAACCCATATAGGAAATAAAAAAGTTATCGAATAAGCTTGTTCTAAACTCCTGAAACATTGTTGTTTCGTATTTTAGAGTAGTCACTGCAATTTATGAAAGAAATCAATAAAATCTGTATGTGGGAGTGTGTGTGAAAAAAGCAGATGTAACCCCGTTTGTAATCCTTAACATTTTCATAAGTAACTGTAATTTAATTACATATTTTTTCTCAGTAGCTGTAACTGATTACAATTACATTTATTTTGTAATTAAATTACGTAATTCCGTTACATGTAACTAGTTACTCCCCAACACTGTCAATAAGTGTACCTTATTGATTTCCTCCCTTTGAAGTGACTTTGCCATTTTGGGGTTTTCCCAGAGTAGGTGCATTCTGTATGCCCAAGATTTGCATCTGAATGAGACGCCTGAAAGAAGTGTTTGTGGTGCAAACGATTTCGCTTACATGCTTGTTTGCAAGGTCTGACAATGTTTAAATGTGCTGTCCTTTCATAATTTTGCGACCTCCATATGCTGTTTTGATATCAATAGATCAAGCAGAATGAAATCATGAAAGGATGTGGCTTGCGTGTGCGCTTAAACACAGTTTACCTCTGCTTTGACGTCTCAGCCACACAAACTGTGTCAGCCTAAGCATGTATTATGACGCATGATACGCACTTCACCAGTAAAATGTATCTAGCAAATGCTCAAGTAGCACCAGATTTACTGCTACTATAAGCATTTTGAACAACACACACTCATGGCAATTTGTAATAAATATTGGTGGCAAATTCAAATGAATTGTCATACAATCTGCAAATGCCTAAATGTGCAGGGCCGTCGATAGTGGGGTGAAAGGGGATGACAATTATAGGGGCCCACGGCTGAGGGGGGGCCCACGGCGATCTCAACCGACTGGCTGAGGCCAGCCTAAAAAGATGCTCAGGACAGCAGATGGGCCACTGCTGTGCGTTGTCATGAAAGCACTTAACTATCATTTGCACATATTTTTAAGCCTTGCCAATTTAAACATTCAAAAGAGTTTAAAGCATTCAATCAGAAGACACAGAAAAAATCAACTCAGTAATACTCGCACGCCGTGTTCGGTGTGCAGACAGAACTGCGTCTCAGTACGCGCGAACAGCGAACCGAGCTCTCCCTCGCGTACTCCTGTGCCTGAACAAACAAATACAAATGGCCAGTTTAAACATGTAAACACAAAAAGAAAAAAAGTGAAAATGCCCAATTTAGCACCGCGGCGCACAGCACACACAGTCATCTTACAGTCCTTAAACCACAAATTTAAATTTGCCTCTTCTTGCTCTTGAACCGACAAATACATACAAAATTATGTCGAAATACCCGTATAGGAGAGTATCCTCGAAAAAAAACTGTCGGTTATGTGTCTAAAGTGAACATAAACAGTTTAGAGAGAAATCGGATGTGTATCTTGGATGCATATCTCTTAAATGGGTCATATGATGCAATTTCAAGTTTTCCTTTCTCTTTGGAGTGTTACAAGCTGTTCGTGAACAGATAAGATCCCTAAAGTTGCAAAGACTAAAGTCTCAAACCCAAAGAGATATTCTTTATAAAAGTTAAGACTCGTCCACGCACTCCTAAAACGCCTCGTTTAAACACGCCCCCACATGTCTACATCACTGTGTTGGAAGATTTGCATAACACCGCCCAAATGTTTACGCAAAGAAAGAAGGCGTAACTTTGATTATCGCTGTAGTATTGTTGCTGCCGCTGCCACCATGTCGTGGAGACGGTGCTTTGTTGTGAAACCTAAACTACTTTTTTTGATCTTCCTATAGAGGACACAACAAGAAATCAGTGGTTTAAGTTGAATTTACAACACTGTTCCAGAACAGTTCAAACTAAATATTCAGATGTGTGCAGCGCATTTTATGGAGGACAAATTCTGGGAGTAACAGATAAGATCCCTAAAGTTGCAAAGACTAAAGTCTCAAACCCAAAGAGATATTCTTTATAAAAGTTAAGACTCGTCCACGCACTCCTAAAACGCCTCGTTTAAACACGCCCCCACATGTCTACATCACTGTGTTGGAAGATTTGCATAACACCGCCCAAATGTTTACGCAAAGAAAGAAGGCGTAACTTTGATTATCGCTGTAGTATTGTTGCTGCCGCTGCCACCATGTCGTGGAGACGGTGCTTTGTTGTGAAACCTAAACTACTTTTTTTGATCTTCCTATAGAGGACACAACAAGAAATCAGTGGTTTAAGTTGAATTTACAACACTGTTCCAGAACAGTTCAAACTAAATATTCAGATGTGTGCAGCGCATTTTATGGAGGACAAATTCTGGGAGTGTAGCCTACAATGCCGGTGTTCTGACAAATAATGCTGACTCACAGCCTGTAAGTAAGTTTTCATATTTAAAAAATTTGCCACTGATGATTCAAACGCGTGTTTTGAGCAGTGTAGAGTAGCGCTTGTTGTTTGTCGTTTCTCCGTTCACAAATGCACACATGGTTTTATGTTTACGCAGCGCGATGCAATGCAACGTGTAAAAAGACAGTATGAGTCATTATAATCCGTAATTATGTCCCCACTGGATGCTACAAATGCCTCGTTTGTAATGGGTATTATTGGTTTTGTCTCGTCGCACCGGGACAGAGAATCACAGTATGGTGAGGGGCGTAACATTTCCGTCACACGATTGAGGTATTCGGCCAATCACAACGCACTGGATAGCTGGCCAATCAGAGCACACATCTCTTTTCAGACCGATGAGCTTTGTAAAAATCGATGCGTTTCAGAAAGGCGGGGCATAGAGGAGAAACAATAATGTACAGTATGTGGAAAATAATGTGTTTTTGAACCTTAAAGCACATAAACACATTTCATTACACCAAATACACAAAATAATGTTCTTTTTAGCAATGTCATATGACCCCTTTAAAGTGACCGTGCCTAGTTTACTAGCTGCTGTTGGTGTCCTTAAAGTTAATCCAAGAAAATGAAAGAGAGAAAATCACCCACTGCTCTTAACTGAATTGCTTTGTAATTTTAACAACAATTCATCTATATTTCATTTATACAGTGAAGACAATGCAATGCTATTTTACATTTGATTGTTCGGTTTCTTTACCTGGACACCTACAGACTTTTTTTTATTATGTAAATAGCACAAATAAATAAATAGAACAAACATACAAATTAAACAATTTTAAAAAGGGCCCACGGGTACAACCTGCAACGGGGCCCCGCAAAACCCAGCTACGGCCCTGCAAATGTGTATTAGGATTGTAAACCAAATGTTAATTTGGGGTGAACTTATATGCTTACTTTTTCCCCTATATATATTATGTTTTTGTATGACTTAAATCATACAGATTCATACACATTTGCCACAAATTTATGAAATAGTTATGAAATGGCGTTTTCTCATGAGATTGGGTTGTCTTTAAATCTGCTTTGAGTTTGAACAGAAGTCAGAAAACAGGTGTGTCCCCCCCCTCCCCCCAAAAAAACCTTTGTCTTCTCGGCATACCTTAGAAAAAAAACAATTAAGGGAGTGCTGACCAATCAGAAAAGTGAGTTTGGGGCCGGACTAACTGTTAGTAGCAGAAGGGGGAGTGTCTGGGAAACCTGTTTGGAAACAATTAATTTAGCAGTTTGGTGGTACTAGTGATCCTCTTTACTTTATGAATGTACATTCTGTTGTGTAAAACGTGATAGCTGTCTCAGCCTCGGAGGCTTTAACTTTAAATGAATCAGAGATAGTATTTAATCATTTTCAGCATTTATCTCTAAAAATGTTGGTGTAGCTAGGGGTTAAACATCTGGGAAGGTACCTAAAAGGTTATGGGTTCAGCTGATGAGTGAACTATGATTTATCATCATAGAGTTCCTGAGAAAGGCCCTCGAGTTGGTCCAAGGGAATTGTTGTGGTAAGTGTACTGTAAATGCATTTGCTACATGACCACAGTTCATGTTTGAAATGAGTACATGCAGCTGATGGAATGATAGTTCTAGTGCTATTTTAACATTTACTAATGTATTTTCTAGTGTTGTACAATAAATTACATATGTGAAGTTAAACCTTCAATTTGTTTTCACCTTATATGGTAAGGTAACTCACAGTTAACCAATTAACAGTCAGTAGATAATATCTTCAAATACTTCATATACTCTTGTAACACTGCCTGCTTACATATATCAGATTTTTCACTATCAAGGTGATATTTAATAAAATGGGTTTTTCAAATCACATGACATTTCAACTATATATATCAGAAAAGAATGAAGTTGAAGAACAAATGATAATTTGGGGTAATTTTGAGGTTCTCTGTACACATATCATGAATAGTTCTTTCTAATGAGTCATACAACATAAAGTAATTTACAATATGCTGCTTATTGTACAGTAAAAGACAATAGAAGTAAAGAATGAAAGAATTTTTCCAAGCGAGTATTCAAAAAAAAACAGACAGTACGTGTGTGGTGTGATTATTTCTGTCCTAGCTGAGGGGTACTGAATGGGTACGTCAACTTCCCTTTGTCTGTGATATTTGAAAAGAGTACGTTGACTACCACACTGTTTGTGTAAATAGGGAAGTGATGACAGAAAGTCAGGCGTAAGCATGTGATGTTACCCCATCCCCTCCCCCCTCAAACTTTCGGTCATGAAACAGAAAGCAGCATGCTGAAGGGGATATCCAATATAAATTTCTTACAAATACGTCTGTGTATTACAGTTCATAGTACATATGGCAAAATAAATAGCTTTCATTTGAAAGAAAAGTCCCTAAAACTTTGCATTGAACGTCTGATTTGCTTACAGTGGCCCAAAAACTATTTGAACACCTGTAATCATCACATA
>NW_015505921.1:365224-416925 GCF_001515645.1 Sinocyclocheilus grahami | reverse complement strand
ATATATATATATATATATATATATATATATATATATATAAATGCGCGCACACACACATGCACTATATAGTCCACAAGAGAAAATAATAGTTGAATTTATAAAAATAACCCCATTCAAAAGTTTACATACGCTTGATTCTTAATACTGTGTTGTTATCTGGATGATCCACAGATGTTTTTCATGAGTCCCTTGTTTGTCCTGAACAGTTAAACTGCCTGCTGCTCTTCAGAAAAATCCTTCAGGTCCCACAAATTCTTTGGTTTTCCGGCATCTTTTGTATATTTGAACCATTCCCAACAATGACTGTATGATTTCCATCTTTTCACACTAAGGACAACTGAGGGACTCATATGCAACTAATACAAAAGTTTCAATGAATCACTGATGCCTCAGAAGAAGAAAAAACGATGCATTAAGATCCTGGAGGTGAAAACTTTTTGAATTTGAAGATCAGGGTAAATGTAACTTATTTTGTCTTCTGGGAAACATGTAAGTATCGTCTGTAGCTTCTGAAGGGCAGCACTAAATGAAGAAAAAAGAAGAAGATATTTAGGCAAAACAAGAAAAATGTACACATCTTCATTCTGTTCAAAAGTTTACACCCCTGGCTCTTAATGCATTGTTTTTCCTTCTTGAGCATCAGTCAGCCTTTTGTAATAGTTGCATATGAGCCCCTCAGTTGTCCTCAGTGTGAAAAGATGGATCTCAAAATCATTCAGCCATTTTTGGAAAGGGTTCAAATACACAAAAATGCATATTACTAGCATATTGACTGTTTATGTGTAATTATAAAGCATATTTTAGCATATTTTATGCTACCCCATGCCTAAACCTAACACATAACTTACTAACTATTAATAAGCAATAATTATTTTTTAAAAACAATTGTCAGTTAATTCAATGTTTTTTCTACCTTAACATTTTGGAGAAGTTTTGGAATTTTGAGAATTTTTGAGTCCTCCCCCTTTTTTTAAACAACAACAACAACAACAACAACAAATTACTTTCTTTTTGCATTTTTATTTGTTAAGTTATTAAATTGCTCTTTAAAATAAACATCCAGACAACCTGAATTTTTGCAATGAGCAGAATATCAATTGTCATTCCAACATCATTTCAAACTTAACAAACCTCATTTTCTTCCTTTAAAATAAATGTCACTTGGCTCAATATGTTCTTTATCTAATGCAGTGCCAGTCGCACCTTTAATCTTGGCTTCCAAATGCATCTTTAGGCCTCCCCAAATTTAAAACAGCAACAAAAAGAAATGACTTCCTCTTTGCAGTTGTGTTTATTAAGTTATTAAACGGCTCTTAAAAATGAACATCCAGACAACCTGGAATTCACATGTCTCACACTAATTTGTCATTTAGAAATCAGTGGCATTTTGATGCATCCATAGAACACAAGCCACACTCTTTTACCTGCTGACCTCCTGAAATAATATCCAAATCATAGAAAAGCTGAAATTTCTAGGAGTGTTCTACATATTATTGTGAGAATATCCCTATAAGTTCCCCACTGGACACAAAAACTGTGGGATTTACATTTGCTCTGTGTTATATGTTTACAGATCATTTCATGTCACACGAAATTGTTGTTGCTCATTGAGTTATGAGTTAATATTAAAATGTCATTAGTATTATTCCCAAGGCATCTCATGCTAATCAGATTTGACACTCTTCAAAGTAATAAAATGAAATAACGTCCATATGGTGTTCCTGTGTTTGCGGCACATTTCAATGGTTCATCACAGGTGAGCTGTACAGAAAGCTCATTTGTCTTTGTATATCCCACAGCCACGCAGAACAATCGAACAGTGTAATACAGTACATATAAACAATAGCTTATTCAAGCTTTTATGTGGATCACAATGTCCGGTGCAGCCCGAGTCCAGGCCTGCATCTCAACAAAGCCTGATTACTTCACGGTCATCGGTCCCACAGATGTGTTTGGAGTCCTAAAGTCCCTCATTCAAGATGTTTTCAGACCTTAATCCTATGTGAGACTGATTCCAGAAGTGATCTGTACATGTCCGAGCGAAGAAACCTGGGATAGGAATCCCTCTCCATAAGACCGTAGACAATCCTCTGAGCTTCATCGAAACACACTCTAGTGGGAGCTTGGACGTTCTGCTTGATAAGCTCTCTCGTGATGTGGTCGATGTTTATCTGAGGAGAGATTGACGGAGAAGCATATTGACGTTGATCGATTACTCTATCGATGAATAAAACCACATGGAGATCTTCAGTTCACACTGTTCTTACCTCTTTGGGAGCTTCTGCCGTGATGTAATGCTCAAATATCTTCTTGGCCCTTGAGCATAGTCTGGACGAACTTCTGATTTTTTTGAAGTCTTCGCAAACCAGCCAAAATTCAATGTTCTCATCGCTGAACTCAGATTTGAGGAAGGTGTGGAATGTTGCCATGCCATCTATAAGAACAAACCGCAGGGTTAATGTGTTGCTCAATGTGACTGCATGTGTTTTACGTCAGTGCAAGAGCTACTGGGCCTCAATAAGTGTTTGGACACCTAAATTATCCTGGAAACTGAATTTCATCGCAATGGATACAAAATGAGTATAAAAAAAATCAAGTGGCAGCTACAAAAAAATGTGCTTTTCTCAAAACTAACTTTTTTTTATGAGCCCTAAGTGCTTGTCCTTTATAATGAATACACATCTTCACTTGATATTAGAATTTATTCCATGCTTGGTGATATTTTTTGCTCTCTCTCACTATATATACAAAAAAAGAGATCCAAACCAAGAAATTTATGTCTGCAAATATGATGTCTAAAATACAAATCAAAAGACAAAAACAGCTGTTTGGCCATTAAGAAGCATTAAAATAGAAAAGTTTGTCAAATTTTCGAGATTTCTTTTTAAAAGGCAGCATTTACTTGATATAAATACAGTAAAAATAATAATTGCGAAATGTGAAATATTATTACAATCAATAATAACCGTTTTCTATTTGAATACATTTTAAAATATTATTTATTCCTGTGATCAAAACCTGAATTTTCAGCATCATTACTTTCAATTAGCATCAATTTAGTGTCACATGATCCTTCAGAAATCATTACAATACACTAATGTGGTGCTCAAGGAACATTTCTTATTATTATCATTGTTGAAAACAGTTGTGCTGGTTAATATTTTTTGTGAAAACCATGATGTATATATTTTTTTAAAGGATTCTTTGACAAATAGAAAGTAAAAAAACAAAAAACAACAGCATTTATTTCAATATCTGTTGTAACAAATGTCTTGACTGTCGCTTTTGATCAGTTTAATGCACCCTAAATAAAAGTATATTTTTGATTTATTATTTAGCATTATTTTTGAGTTATTATTATTTATGTGTGGCTTACCTGTCCAAATAGCTTTTGTAAAATAGCTGCTTTTCTCCTTTGTTTTGCATACATATACCACCAGTTAAGGTCAGTTGCTTGATCAGTCTATCTGACCATCTAGTAAACAGTGTAGGCTTTGTCTGTGCATTTTTGCCCTGAACTATATAACGTCAATTAAAACCACAATGGAAAAGCAGTGGTCGTGAATGCAGGGATAACATGTATTTATAAATACAAAATTAACACTGGTATTTATGGATAATGTCAAGCGTATTAGAGTTAACAAATAATTAACTCATGTGTATGCTACTTACATTTGGATCTAAGGAGGTTTTCCAGTGACTGGGACCACAGCAGGGACTCACTAGGGTTCAATCTGTTTGAATAAAACATAATGAGTGGACGTTCAAATGCAATTCTAACGCAATAGTGACTAAAAGAAAAACTCAAATGAAAGTAGCTTACTTGTCTGTCAACGGGCGACAAAACCGCCACTTGTCTAGTCTCCTGAGGAGGGAGAATTTTTAGTCTCATTAAATTTGAATGCCAGACGAACTTCTGATTTTTTTGAAGTCTTCGCAAACCAGCCAAAATTCAATGTTCTCATCGCTGAACTCAGATTTGAGGAAGGTGTGGAATGTTGCCATGCCATCTATAAGAACAAACCGCAGGGTTAATGTGTTGCTCAATGTGACTGCATGTGTTTTACGTCAGTGCAAGAGCTACTGGGCCTCAATAAGTGTTTGGACACCTAAATTATCCTGGAAACTGAATTTCATCGCAATGGATACAAAATGAGTATAAAAAAAATCAAGTGGCAGCTACAAAAAAATGTGCTTTTCTCAAAACTAACTTTTTTTTATGAGCCCTAAGTGCTTGTCCTTTATAATGAATACACATCTTCACTTGATATTAGAATTTATTCCATGCTTGGTGATATTTTTTGCTCTCTCTCACTATATATACAAAAAAAGAGATCCAAACCAAGAAATTTATGTCTGCAAATATGATGTCTAAAATACAAATCAAAAGACAAAAACAGCTGTTTGGCCATTAAGAAGCATTAAAATAGAAAAGTTTGTCAAATTTTCGAGATTTCTTTTTAAAAGGCAGCATTTACTTGATATAAATACAGTAAAAATAATAATTGCGAAATGTGAAATATTATTACAATCAATAATAACCGTTTTCTATTTGAATACATTTTAAAATATTATTTATTCCTGTGATCAAAACCTGAATTTTCAGCATCATTACTTTCAATTAGCATCAATTTAGTGTCACATGATCCTTCAGAAATCATTACAATACACTAATGTGGTGCTCAAGGAACATTTCTTATTATTATCATTGTTGAAAACAGTTGTGCTGGTTAATATTTTTTGTGAAAACCATGATGTATATATTTTTTTAAAGGATTCTTTGACAAATAGAAAGTAAAAAAACAAAAAACAACAGCATTTATTTCAATATCTGTTGTAACAAATGTCTTGACTGTCGCTTTTGATCAGTTTAATGCACCCTAAATAAAAGTATATTTTTGATTTATTATTTAGCATTATTTTTGAGTTATTATTATTTATGTGTGGCTTACCTGTCCAAATAGCTTTTGTAAAATAGCTGCTTTTCTCCTTTGTTTTGCATACATATACCACCAGTTAAGGTCAGTTGCTTGATCAGTCTATCTGACCATCTAGTAAACAGTGTAGGCTTTGTCTGTGCATTTTTGCCCTAAACTATATAACGTCAATTAAAACCACAATGGAAAAGCAGTGGTCGTGAATGCTGGGATAACATGTATTTATAAATACAAAATTAACACTGGTATTTATGGATAATGTCAAGCGTATTAGAGTTAACAAATAATTAACTCATGTGTATGCTACTTACATTTGGATCTAAGGAGGTTTTCCAGTGACTGGGACCACAGCAGGGACTCACTAGGGTTCAATCTGTTTGAATAAAACATAATGAGTGGACGTTCAAATGCAATTCTAACGCAATAGTGACTAAAAGAAAAACTCAAATGAAAGTAGCTTACTTGTCTGTCAACGGGCGACAAAACCGCCACTTGTCTAGTCTCCTGAGGAGGGAGAATTTTTAGTCTCATTAAATTTGAATGCCAAAAGCACCAGTACTATGATATACGCTGTTTTTAACCCACACTAACATTTTAAAAGTATCTTCAACAATAAACATCACTTACCTGGAATTGACTGGTTTATCCTCCTTGTTCATGTTCTTTATTTCAGTTGAAGATGACATTATGGTTGGCATCTTCAAAACTTTTCTGGTGCTGATATGTGTTGGCGTGCTGATGTGCTTCGGTTATTTCAGTTATTACGAGCGGGCTGTTTTCACAACTCTTATACCGTCTTGTCTGGGCGTCATCAGTTTAGTATCACTTAACCACAATGAAAGAGGAAGTATTTGGGGTGACGCTAACCAGCTTAGACAGGCGCAATAGTGCTTCTGTCTACGAAGCCAGCTTCAGCAAGGCTGTGTAGCTGCAGAGATGCAAATCAGACTGGAAAGTTTATGGACAGATAAGCAAATGCTGACTTTTGCATCAGATCTCTTATATTCAAGCTCTGTGTTTGTGTTTGGCAAACAAACAATGGCTGTGCTTTGATATAAAAGTCTTGTTTGCAAGTATTATTGCCTTTTCAATCATTAATATACTATGGTGTAATTTTAGGAAATAGGCCATCTGAACTGATAGCTACAATAGCCAACTGTATGATACAGTCAAAAAACATCTTTAATGTTTTAAATAGTGCTAATATATTTTGCTGTATCCTATTTTCAAGCCTCAACAAAATGCATTTAATGTTCAACAGGCATCTGAAAGTACCTAGAAGACACCCTTAGCCTGCAATATAGTTTTATAAAACCTTGCAAGTGTTAATAGTGTCTTTGTAATAGGTGTCAAGTGATAGCTTGTTGTAGCGATTCAAAATAACTTTTAATAACCATTTAGCACTATGCTAGAGGATAACTGTTTGCTATCCGAAGGAGTAAACAGTGCATTATACTGGAATTAGGGAAGAGTTTCCAAATGCAGCTTTCACACAGGGAAAAAAAAATTGTTTGCAATCTCTCAAAATATCCAAAGGTGCTTATTCAGTGCTGATTTCCAGAGAGTTTCACCATGGTTAGCAAAGGTATAACAACAGAAACAGATAGTCAGCTAACCCCTGAAGTTGCAGAGTCGTTTGCTTGGTTCGTAAGAAACCAGATTTTGCAGAAATGGTCAAATTAAAAGTAAAATTGTAAAATAAGCTGTCCCGATGCTTAGGGATTTTTGCAGAGGAAAATAATGTATTGTCTACTGAGGCATGTCACTGTAACACAACAGAAAGCCCCAATTCAATTCAACGGTATCACTTCTGTTTTTGTTTCCTAAAACCTTACTTGTTATGACAAATATGTATATATAGAGACAACATATATTTCAAAACATATACTAAATATCTGTTGTAAGGAGCATGGCTTGAAAAAAATACCAAAACAATTGTACTTGAAGGGACAATAAAATGCATTTACAGTCTTAAAAAACATTCAGGCTGTGCATAGGCTTCAGCATCCCTGCGACCCTTCAAAAGGTTTGTATATAATGAGATGTATATCACGACCAACAGGCAGACTGCAGCTTCTGCATGTTCATATTAGAATCTCTCTCAAGCAATTAATATTTGCTAGCTTACAAACTTGGCATTGCATTTGCAACCATGTGAAAACAGGGGGTGCAGCAGCCCCCTCAGCACCCCTACTTCCCGCGTCCCTGGTAAGACTGCCATTGTATACACTGATAAGCCCGTGTGTTCTCAGAACTCCAGTGATTGTATCATCTTAGAAAAAACTATATGAGCAGACAAAATCACATTTCTGGTATCAGATGCTGTTTGCATTGATTTGTCCATTACACAGTATCAGACAGTTTCACAGGAGGTGACACTGTTCTTGCCTAAGGCGCAAACATGGAAATGTTCTCTGTACTTGATGCAAAGCAGAACTCTCTGTACACGTGCTGCGAGAAAATATCTATAACTTTACATATGGATGCATTTGTGCTAAATTTCAAATATAAAAACATTAAAAAAAAATATTGTCAAAATATAAAAAGTATGACACTTCAGCCCCTAGACCTCAAAAACAGACATGGATTTTTGCCTGGCAGACAACAACAAAAGCAAAAAACAAACAAACAAAAAAAAATCATTACACAGTATCAGACAGTTTCACAGGAGGTGACACTGTTCTTGCCTAAGGCGCAAATATGGAAATGTTCTCTGTACTTGATGCAAAGCAGAACTCTCTGTACACGTGCTGCGAGAAAATATCTATAACTTTACATATGGATGCATTTGTGCTAACTTTCAAATATAAAAACATTAAAAAAAATATTGTCAAAATATAAAAAGTATGACACTTCAGCCCCTAGACCTCAAAAACAGACATGGATTTTTGCCTGGCAGACAACAACAAAAGCAAAAAGCAAACAAAAATAAATAAAAAATAAATAAACAATAAAAATAAATCACATAGACCAGTGGTGAGACCATATGCTGAGCAGCCACAACAATAAAACCACCTGCCTAATATTGTGTAAGACCTCCTTGTGCTGCCAAAACAGCCCTGATGCACTGAGGCATGGACTCCATAAGACCTCTGAATGTGTCCTGTGGTTTTTGGCACCAAGACATTAGCAGCAGATCCTTTAAGTCCTGCAAGTTGCAAGGTGGGACCTCTATGGATTAGATTTGTTGGTCCAGCACATCCCATAGACACAATCAGATTGAGATCTGGGAATTTGGAGGTAACTCATTGAACTCTTGACGTGCTCCTCAAACCATTCCTGAACAATTTTTTGCAGTGTGGCGAGTCCATTATCCTTCTGAAAGAGGCCACTGCCATCAGGAAACACCATTGCATGAACGGGCGTATGTGGTCTGAAACAATCTTTAGGTAGGTGTTAAAGGGTTAGTTCACCCAAAAATGAAAATTCTGTCATTCTGTCCATCTTCGGAACACAATTTAAGATATTTTTGATGTCCTCAGATTTCATCAAAAATACCTTAAATTGTGTTCCGAAGATGAACGAAGGTCTTACGGGTTTGGAACAACACGAGGGTGAGTAATTAATGACAGAATTTTCATTTTTGGGTGAACTAACCCTTTAAGTGTCAAAGTAGCATTCACATGAATAACAGGACCCAAGGTTTCCCAGCAAATATTGCCCAGAGCATCACACTGCCTCTACCAGCCTGCCTTCTTCCCATAGTGCATCTCTTCCAGCTACAGAAGCTCGTCTGAGTGATTGAACTAGATGGGATTTCTTTCACTCCCCACATGCATCAATGAGCCTTGGGTGCCCAGGACCCTAATGGCGGTTTAACGTTTGTCATTCCTTGTACCACTTTTAGTGGATACTAACCACCCAAAAAGTCATTTGGAGATGCTCTAGCGCTCACAATTTAGCCCTGGTCAAAGTCACTCAGATCTTTTCGCTTGCCCATTTGCTTCCAACAAATTAAATTCAAGAATTGACTCGTCACTTGTTGTCTAATGTATCCCACCCCTTGTCAGGTGCCACTGTAACAATATAATAAATGTTATTCGCTTTACCTGTCAGTGGTGTTGTTGTGGCTGTTTAGTTTAAATTTCCAAGTGGGTGTATCTTGATGAAATAGGGTAAGCCTCTATTCTGTGCCTCTATCAATTATAATATTTATATATATTTTTTTTTTAACGAAAAAATACAATTAAAACAGCAATAGCTGCAATACAGTGCTAATTTTACTGCATGCTGCATTTATAGAAATAGTGGTCGCATCTCTCAGATTCGTTACAAGGGGCAAAATAAAATGATTACTTATTTGTAAAAATACACGTTATAAACTATATACACAACCAATGTTGGGAAGTTTACTTTGGAAAGGAATAGGTTACAGATTTCAAGTTACCATATTTAAAATGTAATAAGAAGTGTAACTGTTTCAATTACTTTATTAAAGTAATGTAACTGATTTTTCATTCATTAGTAATCATTTTCAAACATTTAAACCAGGCAGGGCTAAAGTAGCACTCAAGACGGACTCCTGTCAGACTTTCAAAAGCCTTCATGATTTGAATTAAGTTGAATAATAATTTAATTTTAAAGCACAGCCACCACAAAATCAGACTTTAGCACATCTTTTTACTTTGAGATCTTTACACATTTTTTCTCAGTAATTGTAACTGATTACAATTACATTTATTTTGTAATTAAATTACGTAATTCCGTTACATGTAACTAGTTGCTCCCCGACACTGTACACAACAGATGTGGTTATTTTACAGTTGTGTTTTATTTCCACATCACCATTCCGGCAGCTTTATTGTAGGTGGACCAGTCATCAGTCTAGGTGGGCCACTTCCACAGATCAGAGATTCTCAAATATGTTTTGTGGAGGATTCCAAGTGGCCCATGAGTTTTTTTTTTTTTTTTGCTAATTACAAAAATAAAAAAAATGTGAATTATAAAGGATGACAATGATTGACAAAAAGTAAATAAATAAATAAATGAATAAAAATCCAAATGAACAGTAATACTTTAGTCATTGCCAGTAATGTTTCATTGCCAATAAGACAATGCTATAATGAATATTACACTGATAAAGAGGGCTCTGTGGAAAAAGCATGTATGACATCTGCATGACATCATGTCTACTGAAACATCATGTTCTCATGTTGATGAAGCTAACATTTCCCCTTTGGATATGAATGTACTCTGAAAAAAAAAAAAGATAAGCACAGAAAAGGAATTCACTGTGGTGCACAGAGGGTACAAACACACCCACACAGAAAGACATGCAACGTCTTTCTGTCATGATGCCAACCACTAAGGCAAAAAAACTAAACCTTTTAAACTTTTAGCGTTGTGCAAACCCTCAACTGTCTCTCTTAGTTGCCTCAGACTTATTTAATCTTGAACCTCCAAACAATTTAAGAACAAGTTGACTGTATAATAATCAAAAATTAGCCACCTAAATCATCATAACGCTGACTTAAACCATATATACTGTTGCTAAGACTGCTACTTTATTATTTTCAAGCCTCACAAGTTGCTATTGAAGCAGCTACTCGCACCTAATTTAGGTATGTTGATGGAATTATGTTCTCTTTTTGGGTCGAAAGCACATGACGTTGTTACAGGTTTCATATGTGACTGTTCTGCAGTTTCTAGGTGTGCTGATGTAAAAACAGCCACGTATTTTGCATGCCAATGTCTATATTGTAACCCATGCAAATGTTTTCTAAAATAATTTGTACGTAAAAACAGGCACGTTTTCTCATAAGATGCATTTGAATAGGAAAGTCTGATAACAGTGTGTATTGTTATTGAGGATATAACATTTTCTCCATACCTTCTATGTACGCATGTCTTTTGTAAAATGGGTAAAGAAAAAAATTATGTTTAGCAAGGGCTAAAAATAACAGTAGGCCTTGCATTCCGGCAGGCCATCTTCTCCATTAATATTTGAAATGACTGTGCTAGAATTCAAAAAGTCTATGGATGACAAAGAAACATTGATATTTTACACAATTTGACTGTTGAGAAGAGACTGTTAGAGGGTCAACTCCTGTGATTCAGTTCAGCTTGATGTTGCTGTAGTACAGAATTCATTGTAGCTCTCTGTCGTCACCTAGTGGTCAAGTATATGTGACCATCCATTTTTCAAAAAATAAATTGCTGCTCTAACCTCAATCTCAGACTGCCCACAGTTCATTCACTGCTCATATAGCTGTGTCCAAAGTCACTCCTGGATAGCGTTCTCCTGTTAATATGAACACACCCTGTTAATATGAAAACACCCTGTGGATCTATGAACACACACTGAAGTTATATTTCCAATAATGTTGCCGTCAATGGGCAACCAGGTGAGAAACGGGGCCCACGACCGATCTAAAGTATCCAGATAGAAAATTTGTTGCTCATTCTCAATAGGAAAGTGCCCAAGCAACATCACTTGGCGACATTGCCCCGTGTATCATCACCTTAAGAAAAGTCTGTAAAATATGGCCCAGTGTACCTTGTTCATTTTAAGAAATTTTCCATATTGATTTTACTGATATTTCATAGTGTTTTGTTTAAGGTTGAAGGAAATGTCTGCAAACATTATATAATGCGTAGGCTACAGTTACTTTTCTGTCATGACATTTTCCACAGATTTTTACAGCAATAGTTTTAAATCAATTACTAATACTGCTATTATTATAATTATAATATTAAGTATCCATGAACTTTATTAGCCTCATAAGTTCATGGTCTGGTGAAGTAAAACTTCTTAACTTCCCAGAGAGTTCCTATTAAATATAATGTACAGGCTGTTATTTATATATTTTATGTTAGATATTAAATAAAGAATGCTTGTCCATGTGTTGATTCTTGTTTACAGTTTAAATTGTCCTTATATTGTAATCATTCTGAACAAGTAACCTATATATTTAAAAAAAAATCATTACAAAGTAATTTTTTTTGTTATCATAATAATTTCCCAAAATTAGGTATATACAAAAACCCTGAACAGGCTACATTTCCTCAGTGAGCATATTCGCTTCTCATGCAGCAAGAGGGGCATACTTGGTGGATCTCTCCACTCGATGTTTTAGAGAACCGGGGTTACAAACATTAACCTATTGTTCTCTTTCATCATGTCGTGTTTGAGATCCACCTATGGAGATTTGAACTCCCCCGGTTGTCCAATACACTCACAGCGAGGCCCTGTAAAGCCAGAGGATGGTCACCTAGAAAGGCGGTGCTTGACACTTCACCAGGTATCAGACCCCACACAAAGTGAGAATGCAATACCAGCCATAAAAGAAATGACGTGGTAACATGCATAAAAAACCTGACAACAGACGCAAACTGCAGTGTTGGTAAGAATTGCTCACAGCACCACAGCCCACTTGCTCCCCAGGTAAACTGACAACACACACTGGTTTGGGGCTCTTTTTTATAGCCCAAGCTACGCCCCTTTGGATTAAACCATATATATGTATATATTAAAGTATAAAAAGTAAGTATGTACATATTTACAATAACACATAACTATACATATAAACATAACATCTACTCCACATATACATATCTTTACTCTATAAAATATATATATACAGAAATAAACATATTACAATAACATTTCATAATTCCCTGTTAAAGGGATAGTTCACCCAAAAATGAAAATTCTGTCATTAATTACTCACCCTCATGTCGCTCCAAACGCGTAAGACCTTTGTTCATCTTCGGAACACAAATTAAAATATTTTGAATGTGTGAGCTCTCAGACCCTGCATAGACGTCTTCTGCCATTTTAGAGAGTATCACAATGCATACGCACTTTCCCCAAAGCGTAAACAACGCTGATTATGCAGATTACGTTCATGCGCGCGCTTTCTCCCCCGAACGTAAACAATGCTGATTACATCGCCATTTTAGAGAGTATCACAATGCATACGCAGGTTTTCCCCTAAGCATAAACAACGTTGATTATGCAGATTATGTTCATGCGCGCGCTTTCTCCCCCGAACGTAAACAATGCTGATTACATCGATTACGTTCTTGGATACTCTCCAAAATGGAGAAAGACTCGGGGGAGAAGAATTGTTAAATAAATTATGATTATTTTTGTTTTCTTTGTGATCTATTCTCGTAGAGTCGCAAAACTGAAGTTGAGCCACTGATGTCACATGAACTGTTTTACAGATGTCCTTACTACGTTTATGGACCTGGGAAAATTAAAGTTGCGTTGCTGTCTATGCAGGGTCTGAGAGCTCTCACATTTCATCAAAAATATCTTCATTCGTGTTCCGAAGATGAACGAAGGTCTTACGGGTTTGGAACGTCATGAGGGTGAGTGATTAGTGAAATAATTTTCATTTTGGGGTGAACAACCCTTTAAGACACACAATGTGTCAGGGGTCTGGGTCTGGTGTTTCTCCCTCTCACCACCAGAGGTCACCATTTCCCATCCTCCCGGACTCCTTTACCTTAACTCCACACACCTGTTCACCTACTAACACACACACAGCTGTTGCCCATCCTGATTCCTGATGGATATTTATACACCTTCCCCACACCTCTCTGGGCTGGATTATTAGTTGTTGATATGTGGACTGATGCAAGCACTAAGTTGCTGTAGTTGTGTCATATCCCTGTTTCTGTTTTGAGCCTGTTGTCAGATTCTGATATCTGTTTGTGTTTCCATTTTGGTTTTTACTTTGTTTGCCCTTAAGTTAATAAAGACCTGCATTTGGACCGAGACCCCTGTTTACACGGTGTGTTCCCTTACCGTGCCGTGACAGAATAATCCAAACATGGGTCCAGCAGGAAAGTTCCTCAACGTCCGCCAGGGAGACCGGTGCATTGATGATTACGTCAGGGACTTTGTGGGAGTGGCTCGCCAGTCGGCTACGGAGAAGACCTGCCTAATGGTCTTTTTCTGGGGTGGCCTAACCGAGCCCTTCAAATCCCTTATGCCATTCTGGCACCCCGAGGAGGCGCTGGAGGACTACATCAACCTGGCTCTGCAGTTGAGCGGCTCATCCGTCAGGGTGGAGCCTGCTCACAATTCTCCCGAAGCGGCAATTCAAGGGTCGTCAGAGGCCTCGTCTGCCGCACCCAGTACCTCACGCCCGTTCCTGGAGCGTCGCGGGCTTATACGCAGCGTCCAGGAACCTCCGCTGATGTCGGTGCGAGCCGCGTGGTCTGCTCGCAGAGCCCCCAAGGCGGCGGTGTCTGCTCGCAAAGCTTCTGAAGCACTGTTTGTGTTTCCGTTTTGGTTTTTACTTTGTTTGCCCTTAAGTTAATAAAGACCTGCATTTGGACCCAGACCCCTGTTTACATGGTGTGTTCCCTTACTGCGCCGTGACACAATGGACTCGTCGGCTTCCAGTTGCTTCGCACCAGTGCACCACAACTCTGGAACTATATAGCCAGGCCACTGGGTGATCGGGTTTGGCCAGCCAATGGAGGAAAAGCAATGTGAAAGACTGACTACACAGACACTGGCAAACACTGAACACAAATCAAAAACAAAAAACAAAACCTAAGGTCAACTCCAAAATATGCATGTGTATGTGATGTGTATGTGATGTTAAGCGCAGCGTGGATTACTGTCAGGGGATGGAAATGGAGTGAATATATTTGCGTGTATGAGAAACCAGTATGCTAACCCTGCAAACATGTCCCTGTGGGGCCCATGCTGGCTTTTTGCGGGCACAGTGGGCTAGGGCCAGCCCACACTAGTGGACTGTCCATATTAATCCTATGATGGCCCAGTGTGGGCCAGCCTGTTCGGGCCCAGAGCAACTTTTCAGAATATGTTGTTTCATATATGCCAGGGATCCTCAAATCTGGCTCACGAGATCCACTTTCCTGCAGAGTTTAGTTCTAACCTTAATCAAACACACCTGAGCATGCTAATCAATGTCTTCAGGATCATTAGAAAATCACAGTTGGGTGAGTTTGATCAAAGTTGGAGCTGAACTTTGCAGGAAAGTGGGTCACATGAGCCATATGTGAGGTGTAACAGACACAAGCCATAAGAATTTTGTGGGGTGGGCAGTTTTCTTCCTTACCACTAGGGGTGCTAGGGTGTTTTAGGTTTCCTTAGGTAAAGCCATGTGGGTAGAGGGAGTTAGCAATAAGAGGAAAGTATAAATACAAGACTAAGAATGGGACATACAGGTTTGAATAAAACATTACATTTAATATCTAAACATCCAACGGGATTGTGTGAGAAATGTGGACAGGGTGAAACTGTAGAACATGTGATTATTAATTGTAAGGGTTATGATGAAGAAAGAGAAGTGCTAAGAGAAGAAGTATGGAAGAATGAAGGAAAAGAGTTAACATTAAAGAATATCTTAGACTCAGATATAGGAAATAGTACGGTAAATGTGTTGTTTCAGTTTCTGAATAATACGGGTTTAATGAAGAGAATGTAGGATAAGTATATATAGAGAGGTAGAAGATGTGGGTAAGATACTGATATAGTGTGGGTAGAAGGGAAAGTATATCTGAAGGTTAAATAGGGATACAGTGGGATACTAGGATTTAAAGGGAATTGGGGTGGAAACTGGAGAAGCTGAAGCTTTTTTTTATGGGGAAAATGTTAAGAGATAGAGGAAATGTTTCTGATCCAAGCTACCTGATGATGGCAGTAATGCACTGTTAAGTGCGGTTGCCAGGAAAAGAAAGAAGAAGAAGAAGAAGAAGAAGCAACAGTATATATGAGCTGTGTCTCATTTAGAAGGCTGCGTCCTCCGGAGGTCGCATTCGAAGGCTGCATACGTCATCGAGGCTCTCATTTCAGAAAAGCAAGTAGGACACTCCGAATGCGACCTTCGAATGCGACCTTCTTTCAAAGGAATTCGGAGGATGCATGAGGTGTATCCTTCGCTGCTACAGATAACCCACAATTCTTTGCGTCGCCGTGAACAACCATTGTTAATTTGAAAAAGGCCGGCGCCGGCAGATGTAACGTACACACAAGCGCAGATGTGGTGTTTACAACTTACCTTAAATCGCCTCGGTAAAAACGGATAAATTTTGTTTTTAATATCCTCCTCCTTTTTTTCTCTAATAGATGCCTGCTGTACGTACGCTGCAGCTCCTCAAACATTGAACAAAATATAACAAGTAAAAGCATTTTTTTTTTCAAATTACTTTCCAAATTTAGAAATAATTTTCCTTCATTTAAGTAGTGTGAGAGCGCAACGATGCTCTAAATGTGTTGGCATAGCAACGCGATACTTCCGGTTTCCTTTTCCGCCCGTCCTACGAAGGCCGTCTCGTTTAATTCTAGGTTGAGGACACTTCGTATATGCATCCTACAGAGGATTCGACCTCCGGAGGGTGCAGCCTTCTAAATGAGACACAGCAATGGTTTAAGTCAGCGTTATGATGATTTAGGTGGCTACAATAACAAGCAGCAGTAGCCAGCATGGCCTATGTCCTGGTTGAGAAATGTGTCATTTCAAGCCCAGTCTAAAGTAAGGAGTTTTGTTTTTTTTAAGTGTACATTGCTGATGTTTTTTGCAGAGATGTTACATGTATATATGGCCTATGTTTGGATTGATGCTAAGAGTTTAAGACAGTGTATTTGTATGCATTTTAGAAGGACTCTTTATTGGCGAGGTTACCACATCATGGTCCAGTATGAATATGGATTTAAAGTTCTTTTCGACGTGGGACCATAGTCTGGACTTTTTTTGACAGTTCCTGTTAAGGAAGAGTCTAGAGTTTGAGAGCTGTCACATGTTTTCATTACGAGAGGTTGGGTTATTAATTTGCTATCAGCCAACTTCAGCTACGGACAGTGTTTGGACATTGATTTACTACAGATGAGACTTCTGCACACATTACACATTACGTAATCCTACAGTCTTACATTGCTTTGTTTGCGTACTTTTGTGTATTTTCTATTTTGTATTTAATAAATTTATTTGAAATCCCTTTGACTACTATACATTTTTGACAATACAGACATTAGTTATGTGGTGACTGCATCCATTTAAGATGTATAATAACAGTTTTTCACAAAGACTTAAGTTATAGTAGCTGGAAAGTATTTAAAGTGAAACAGATGTATTGTTGTAGATTAATAGTGCGGGCCCTGTGTGGGCTTCCTGTGGGGTAAGTGAGGGCTGCCCGTGCAGGGCCAGTGCTAAGGGGCCAACGTTTTGCCAATGAGCAAATTCTCAGGGGCCCTGCACTGGCAGCCCATTGGGGGCCCTAAGGCTAGCCCTAAGTGGGCCCGTATCATTGCCAGTGCAAGCTTGTTTGCAGGGAATGGCATGTGTGTGCACCCACATTGCCTCAGCAGGGAATTATGGAGGAGGAATGAGGTAAGATGCGGTGTGTTTGTAAGTGCTGTGCCAGGATCAGAGCTGTCTTGAAAGACAGAAGCTTAAGGGAGATATCTCCCACGGGCTCAAAAGCTGTTGAGACAAGGCCTCCAGCACCATGGAGTGGTCCCATCCTGGAACTACTCTTCTAGTGACTGGAAGGTAAAAATCTACGAATAAGGGGGTGTACTGTAGTGCCATTAAACCCAACATGACATGCAATGATAGCCACTAAGTAGACCTTAATAGTGGAAAAGGATTTCCCACCATCAAAAAGGTCTTGCAAAAAGCCCAAAATGTCATCGAAAGGGCACTGATATGATATCAGCTTGCACCACTCCTCAAACACACGCCTCTTGCAATCATAAAGGGTGCGTGTAGAAGAGGCTCTAGCATTCTGCATGGTAGCAACAATATGTGGGGGGTTCCCTAATGTTTTTAAGTTTGTCCGCTCACGGGCCAGGCCCAGAGGGCCACCCTGTCTGTGAGGATGGTAGATTTCACCGTTCGCTTGGGACAGGAGGTCCGTGTGTAATGGGAGGGGCCACAGCTGGGCATACAGAAGAGGGATTATCTCTGCAAGCCATATGGAGATTTGGGCCATCTGGGTGCTATCAAAATCAGAGTCAGGCTCTGTTCTTGCACCCTGACCAGAGTAGAAGTTATTAGGCAGAGTGGAGGAAATGCATAGAGAAGCACATTGGGCCATGGGTGGGCCAGTGCGTCCACACCGATGTGTGCATTTTTAGCTAATTGTGAAAAGAACATAAGACAATGGGGGTTTTCATGTGAGAAGAAGAGATCGATGGCCGCCTGACTGAACCTCTTCCATAGCAGATCTGAGGCTGGAGGAACCACTCTTCGTAGAGTGAGTTCCCCTTCAACAAATGGCCTGTGCCCCTGTTCAGAATGCCTGGGACATGGGTCACCCGTAATGACAGAAAGTGCCGCCTGCTCCGTACTAACAGCTTCTGAGCTAGAGCATGAAGCTTGGAGGAGAGCATCCCCCCTTGGCGGTTGATATGTGCCATGGCTGTAGTGTTGTCGCAACGCACCAGCATGTGATTCCCCTGCAGGCAGGGCCTTCCAAACAGTAAGAAGCTCCAAATAATTTATTTGAAGTTTTATGTAACAAAGTTCGGGAGGAGCACGTTCAGGTAATCATCCAATCAGCGCAAGAGAAAGTCGGTAAATATAGCAGTCTCTCCTTTGTCTCACTACAAGTTTCACATCATCCCTCCACCACCCCATCGCCTCTCTCTTGGCAGGTTTCTATCCCAGTCAAAGAGGGGGGGGGTGCTCTGGGTTCGGGCCAATTCCAGGCTTGGAGCCTTCCCCCCGGACAGCATGCCAAATACACTTAAATTATATATTTCAATTTCCTGTACGTGTGAACTCGTGAAGTGGGCTGAGTGGAGTGTGCTCGGTCACACACCGTTCACTGTTCTACCCTCCTGGGTGGCTTCCCATCCGTCTGTCGTCACGACTTTCCGCAACTTGATGGCCACGAGGGGGGTCCCCTGAGTGTAAAACTTTGCACTTCTCTAGTGGCGAAGCACTGCTGTGGATGAGTGGATCACTGTGACAGAGGGGCAGAGATCACATAATGGACTGAGATGAAGAGATAAAACACACTTCATTCTCAGAAGGCCCAGAGGCAGGACATGGACAGCCGAAGCCATAAGACCCTGTAGTCTGAGACGTGCAATACTGTACCCTCGCTTCTTCCCTGAATTGTGAGAGGCAGGAGAGAATGTGCTCTTGCATTAGTCACGTGCACATCATAATGGAATTCAGCTCCAGACCTAGAAATATCACATTCTGGGCAGGAGTGAAATTTTGCATCACTGTCTCTCTTGAATCAACTATAATCAGTTAATCGTCTACATATGTCAGAGATCCTGAGACCTGCTATTCGGGGCCAGGCCTGCCTCCAAGCACAGACAAAAAGTCCTTGGGCTTAAAGCGAGCCCAAAGGGGGGGACTGTGAATTCTTAGCACATGCCTTGGTAGGCGAAACAAAGGAATTTCCTGTGTGGAGAATAAATGCTTATTTGAAAAAAGTATCTCTCAGATCGATCAGATGTGAACCAATCTTTCTGATTTACTGAAAATAAGAGAGTATGGAGCCCTGCACATGACATGCAAGAATAAATAAATAAATTGTGCTCACGATTTACTAATTCGTTCCCGCGATGTACTAAAATGTGCACATGATTACTACTTCGTTCCTTCGATTTTGCTCATTCGTTCCCTCGATTTGCTAAATCGTGTGCACAATTTACTAATTCATTCTCTCGATTTATAAATCGAGTGCACGATTTAACAAATCGAGGGAACAAATTAGTATATCGTGAGCACAATTTATAAATCGAGGGAACGAAATAGTAAATCGTGCACACGATTTAGCCTACTACTTTTTTCCTGTATGCCATGTGTGGGGCTCCGTGAGAGAGAACCATAACATTCTGAAATTGTATTTCCTCAAATGTTTGTTCAACACTCTGAGATCCAGAATAGGACAGAGAGAACCATCCTTCTTTGGAACTAGGAAATAACAAGAGTAAAACCCCTGATTGTGGGGGTACCATTCAAACCACCCCCTTCTCAAGGAGGGAGGAGATTTCGTCTTTCAGAATGTGAGCAGAGCTCTCTTCCATATGAGAAGAGAGTCTGTACCCCTTCATTATTGTGTGAATCACCCATTTGGGATCTGACACAGACAGTCCCCACACAAACCGGAGAACTGCTTAGAGCTGCTAATTTGGCCGGTATGCTCATTTGTAGTACAATGGCGCTATCTCGTGGACAACGTAGGGGCAACATATGGGGTTGTAAAGAGATGTTCTCTCTTACTAACGAATTAATATGATTCGTTTGCTTTTTGGCCAACACTTGGGGTGAAGCCTTTATTGAACTTGTGAGAGATTAGTTAAGGGAGCTGTGTGGTGACACTACTTGTGCACTTTTTCTCATTATGTTCCCCTCTGGAACGGGGAAACACACACTGGGCAACACGGGGAAGAATGACGCCTATGCCAACTCTGAATGGGTACCCACTGGCAGGGGGAGGGGGTGCTGACCCCTCTGACAGATAACCTCTGTATTTTGAACGGAGGAATAAGAGGGGCAGAACTGGTGTCCGGAGGGCTGGCTGCCCATGAACTTGGACTCAAAGCCCCGTGGCCGTGCATCAGGCACGCCGCTTGGTTTTCGAGTCATTGGGAGTGGGGTTCAGGGTTTTTTTGACCGCGGCTGTGGCGAAGAACATTTCCCCCCATGGTTTAGCAGGTGGGGACTCACTCTGCTGCACCGGTGGCTTACTGCCGGCCATTCAAAATTGAGGTGAGCAGCCACTCGCTCACTAAACTCGAGGAGGACTGATTGGGGTCGGGCAGAGGGAGCATTAGCCTGAGGGGCTACGGATGACAGGATGGCCTCCTCGTCTCCGAGCCATCCAGAAGGCCTGCATCGTCCTCGTCCCCGGAGCCAGGCGGCCCATCTATGAAATTGGGATCAGCTGACAAAATATCCTCAAATGGGGACAGGTCACATTGTTCGACCCAGCTCGGAGAGGCAGCACCACAGGAGGCCCCCAGGAGCAAGCCGGTGTCACCTTTTTCCCCATCCTAGTCAGACAATCGCAAGTCGATGCTCTGAGTAGCGGCCACCTTGAGCCTCCGACGCAGGAGCTTCTTAGGGAACACTAAGCAATAGCTACAGTTTTCTGGGAAATCGATGGCTTCTTGAGAGTGTCTAAGACCCATGCAAACAATGGAAAAGGGATGGGGATCCCTAGCGGCGATGAGGGCGCCGCACACGGCTGGGCAGGCTCGCGACTGGTTGTCCACAGTGGTAGCCGGATTCAATTTTGAAAGAGCCATGAGTAGCGAATAGTAGATGGAGAGAGGAAAAGGTGAGGTAAGAGGTGGGCAGCCTAGTAACAAGTGCGAGCGTGTGCAGCTTACATAATAAAACCGCTAACCTGGTAAAAAAGGATGTCTGGTGGAGGCTGATCCAAAGATGTGTCCTCCTGTAGACAATAGTGAAGTCAAACAAATGAGCTGTGAATAAATGTCCAGAGGTCACGAGACGTGAATGTCAACTGAGGAAAGGTAGCGCATGCAGGGGCTTTATGTGCTCGGATAAGGGGCGGTCCCTTACCTGACATTGAGCACAAGCTCCTGTCTGTCAAGCCAGACTTGGTGCAATTGGATGCTTCTGCAGAGGTCAGGCACGGATGCCCTTGCCATAGGTAGATCCCGAACACGAGATGATGAAAGAGAACTTAATGTGACAGTTGTTTTTGCAACCAGTCCACCAGTCCTCTCTGGCTAATGTATTCACTTTTTCCCTATATAGGGAATTACAGTAGGCTATGTAGTACATAGGGAGTAAAGAATGAGTGATCTATGCTGAACATGTGAGTCTGATGCTTGTTACTCACAAAAAGACAAGAACTTTACACATTTACTGATTGCTGATATGAAACTTCTGGTCCAGGTTCTGAGTTTTTTGTGAGTAGCAAGTAGATATCTAGGACCTAAAACAGGTCCACACTGTTTTCTGAGTTACATCTGTGAAATGGTCAGACACAAAGCCCACACAGATTTTCTTTCTTTCATTTTTTTTAAATTTTCTTCTGTGGCATTATGAATGATAATTAATTAGAATATAAATTCTATATAAAGTGCTCACACAATGTTTCATGTTTTATGTGCATTTATTTAATTTATATATATAAATAATTTTTTATATAAGCAATCCAGGATGTGCCTGCATAAAAGTGGTCTTATTTAAATGGTTCTTTAAAATAACAATTTTACAAATTTCCTCCTGACAATCATAACATCAATCATAAGAAAACCTAAACAATAATGTTTCTTGATAATAAAAAAATTACATATCATAATTTTCATATATAATCATTATCATCATAATAATAATAACTTGTTTGAAAAAAAATGTCTGACCAATAAGTTGCACTATTAAAGAAATTGGCTATACAAGCTGTGTTTAAAAAGCAGCATTCAAATTATCACTTTCTTACTATTCTTGATTTCTCAACAGTATGCTGATAACCAGGAAATTATTGAATTTGTTACAAATCCCATACCAAATCCTTTTAATCCCATATAGAATGATTTCTAACATTTTTGTGATGCATTAATTTTTTATGTTTAAAATGAGATGTAGTTATTTGGTCTAGTTTTCTGTGAGCAGGAAAAATAAAACAAAAGGCAACAGCAGAATACAAACAATCAGAACAGATCCTAGTGTGACACTGTAAACATGTTTTTCCTTCAAAAAGCTTTATATAGCGACATAATAAAGAAAACTGATGAGCTATTTCAGTCCAAAACTAAAAAGGTCATGCTTACCAAATATAAAATTAAAAATTAAATGAAAAAGTTTCTGGCAATAGTTAAACTTGATGTACATTAATCATTAGTCATTATGAAGTCAACTCTTTCCATGATTTTGCAGAATGGACTGGTAGATGTCGGACTTCAGAAACCGGGGATAGCAGTCTCTCGCCATTAGACTGAAGATCATCTTCTGTGCCGTATCAAATGAGTTGAGGGTTGGCTCCGAGATGTTGTTTGTAATATTTGTGCGAGTCCCAGAATCAATGTTTACCTGAAAATAAGGCAACACATTTTTTAGAATGAATGAAAGTAATATCTGATTTCTATCTTAAAATGCAGAATCCCCCCCCCCCACCCCCCAATAATCGATTCTTTCAGTAGGACATTACAGGAGTTCAGCACAGTTCAGTCAGAGGGGTGTGATTCACCTGTCTGGGTGCTTCCGTTTGCACAAACTCAGTGTAGATTTGGTTTGCCCTGCTGATCATCTCTGGTGTGCTCGTGATCTTTTTGTATTCTTCACATGCCAGCCAGAACAGAATATTTTCCTCACTGTATTCCGACTTTAGGAAGTCCTGTAAAGCCATCTGTCCCACTGCAGCATGACACCAATATGAGAGTTTATTAGGACAAATAGTTAAGTGTTACTTCTCCGATTTAGATGTTGAAACTGAAATTTAAAAATGAATAATTGAACATAATTTAAGCAGCTACAATTCATATAAGATTGATATAATATTGAATACATCTTTATACAGCAATGCGATTGAGATGTATCCCTTCAACATGAACCACTGACTTCATTCAAACATAATTTGACTAGTGTTTACAAATGACAGAGTAACTCATTATTTTTTTTTTTAACATTTGCATTATGCCATCGATCTCTAATGCCTGACAAATCAACTGCAGGTAATCCATAAGTATCTTCTTTTGCTTTCAATAGACAGTAAGTAAACTGTAATAAATCTACAAATCATTGTCTAAATATATTACCTGTATAAAGAATGTACTGAATATTTTTCTCAATAAATATGGCTATAATATATATATATATATATATATATATATATAGAGAGAGAGAGAGAGAGAGAGAGAATTATTTTTGTTCTGTTATTTAGATTTTTTTTAGAATAATCTTTTAAAAACAAATGTGAATTCTTTTATTTATTTGTTTATTTTTGCTGATTTAAAACTTGATTATTTCCAGTATTAACAGAATATTCAGAGCTGAATTTTCTTACTTTTACAGGACAGAAGCTTCTCGATGGACTCACCCCAAGAGTCCACATCATCAATGGGTTCCTGAGAAAAGCAACAAAATCTACCCTTGAAAATTACATGGAGATCCTTCACTGGTGAAGCTGATTATGATACAGATTTCAAATATATTTAATATAGAAACCCAGCATTTCAATCCAATTGCATTCTGCCAATAATATTCCTATAACTTTAAATCCTTAGAATCTGAAATTCCTTGTGACCAGTAAATCCAAGCATAATAGTCGTTAATATCATTTAAAAATAAAAATGCGGATGGAATCATTAATAATCAGGGACTCACTTTATGGCCATCTCTGACAGCAGCGTCCTCTGCATGGAGTCTCCTTCACTCTCTGATTCTGTGTGGCTCTGGAGGGTCTAAACACATTTACTGGCATGAATAGAACACATGGAAATCAGCATGCAAAGCTTTGGGCAGGGTCACCTCCTCAGTCTGTAAGGTCATGAAGAAAACATCTTCAGCGTAGAGGTGGTGGCCTGCTCATCAGTCAACTATTTAACTTTGCTTTATGACTTTTTGTGTTGTGAGATAATGCAAGTTAATGATCATATTTTGATATATGCTTTCCTGTGTAAATCTGTGAAAATATAATCAAAAATGTGATTTTAATGACACATTTAGTATATATAATGAAAACTATTTGATAAAAAAAAAACCCAGCTGAGGCACTAATTACAAATAATAAATTGTGGAAATACATAAATTACATGAAGTATCTAGATGAGGCAAGGAACATCCATGGCTGGAAATGCTGCTAAAATTCAAAGCATTGAAAAAAAAATCAGAGGCATGATTCAAAATACCACAGACATAATAAAGATTTGGAACGATATGGGGGCAAATGATGACAACATTTTCATTTTAAGGTGAACTATCCCTTTAAAGGCAATGATAATAGGTCAAAATCTCTCATAAGCAATGTGTAGGTGTAGTTGCATAATATAACATCGGATCCATTGATCCAATAAACTTTGCAAATTTGTAAACAAGTTTATATAAATATAAAATATATTAATGTTAAATGTTAAATAATATATTAAATAGTATATATAAATATGCAAATAAAAATATTCTACATCTATAACTACATCTAAAATTAGTCAGGGGCAATAAGTACTTTTTAATACTCAAGTTGGAAAATTTCATATTATTTATTTAAATTTATTATGACATTTATTTAGAATGAAATTAATCAATTCATTTTCATTTAATTATATAATATATGTGAAATAATTTGATGTTGACACATTTGATACATATGACATATTTTGATAAATATTATACATTTATCAAATTTAATTGATTTCATATTTCACTCAATCATTGATTACTTTTTCACATAAGGTTATATGCTCAAATACTAAGTAGTGCTACTAGCGCATATGTTTGAAATTGCTCACATTCAGATCTGGTTGGTACCACAGCAACACCTGCCTGTGTGATGGTCCAGGTGGGTCTCCATTAGTTCATCACCACATTTATCCACAATATTGAAATTACAGAATGGAAATCCTGCCATAACCAAATAACATGTGGTTGAAATAGACCTAAATTTAAGCATTTGCCTATTATTTATGATCTAATCCTTTTAATGGTACCAGAATACCTGTCTATCTCCTGTTTAATTTTCCATCATTTCCCACAATCAAAGCTACAAAACTTAGCACATCTCAAATATCATATAACACACAATAATACCAACAAGTATTTGGATGTTTGAGAAGCACTTAGAAATGTCAGAAAGTAATTGCATTAGATACAAAACACCAAGGCATCTGTAAACAAATGATTCTGGAGCTTTTTTCAGAACTCAAGCCATTTTTGCAATGATTTGTAACAGACTGGTTTCAAGGTGATTTTAGTGGATGTACTGTATGACGTCAGTTCTCCTAACAGACTAACCACAGGTGTACTTCATCACATTAACTATGAACGTGATCAACTTTTGACAAGCAAGCATCACAATACATCTTCGTTTTGAACAGTAGGTCTGTTGTTTACTTTTGTTTAGTTTTGTACAATGCTTTAATGCTAAATAATGCAGAAGTGTGCTTGTTCTGCTTTTGACGTTGACTTTGTGTGTGTGTGTGTGTGTGTGTGTGTGTGTGTGTGGCTTACATGTTCAACTACTTCTACCATTTGATTGTGTGTGTTTCTATCTAGTTCACTGGGTAATGAGTTGTGATTTTGAATACTGTGGGATGTGGGTTGCTACACCAAAGCTAAAGAGTCCTTTTTATTGGAAATTTAGAGTGAGGGCTTTGTGCGGCCAGTGGAAAAGTGGTATTTAAACTTCCTACCACAGGTTATGGTTTGATTCACAGGTAACACTAGATCTGAAGGTTGGGGAACAGATGCATATCCCTTTTTTCAACCTTGTTGATCACTTTTTCTAATTTTGGACATAACAAAGTACCACACCTGTAAATGAATCACCTATCTAACCTTTATCTGAATGTCATCACTGAAAAAAAAGAAAGAAAGGTTTCTACGTGCTCCCCTCTGTGCTCTCCTTTAGTGTTGTCTCAGTCTGTCAGTGGCTATGTAAATCTCCAGAAGCAATGGAAAATCCTCTGACGGATTTGCATGCATAATGACTTACACATGACCAGGATCATTTGGTTTCCAAAAAAGCTGGCAAGGGCGAGGACACACTCACATGTGTTGACTCCTGAAATCAAAGTTATTCATTCACTGTGACCCACAAGAACACATACATTCAACTTTATTTGTCCCTTTGCTTTGTATTCAGTCTACTTTGTGTTCATCTACACTTCTGTTCATACTCTGATTCGTCCACAAAACTGAAAGAAGAGATGAGAGCACAGTTTCAGAAAACTGTAACAACATTAATAATTCATATTTTCATATTTCCAGACTGGGTAGAATTGACTGTGATGCATCATTACGTTCACATTGGGCTGTGAAGGGACCGCAGAGCTGAAAACAGTCTCGTTGTTCTTGAGACTGACTCATTTGTCTGTGTAATTTGCTTGTAGCACCTGTGCATGTGTGTGTCTGATGTCTGTGTGTTTTTTGTGTTCGACAGGGTCAGCAAGATCAGGCATTCCCTTTGTCAAGCTTGAAAACGAGACACTATATTTAGAATTCTCTTTGGGAGAATCCAGATAAAAAGCCTTCCATGAATCAAACTAGTGTAGACTGAAAAAGCTGGGTAGTAACATGAGGTATAGAACAAGAGCTTGAACAAGGTGTTGTGTTGCATGTTCTGAAAGAAAGGGCCCAATCTTCCTAATGTTGTATAAAGCAAATCTGCAGGACCGGGCAGTTTTAGCAATGTGGTCTGAGAAATTCACCTTATCATCAATCACAAGTCCAAGGTTTCTAGCTGTTTTTGAAGGAGTTATGGTTGATAAGTCTAACTGGATGCTGAAATTTTGATAAAGTGATGGGTTTGTTGAAACCATAAGCAATTCTGTCTTAGCCAGGTTGAGTTGAAGGTGATGGTCCGTCATCCAACAAGAAATGTCTGTTAGACATGCTGAGATGCGAGCAGCTATTGTCGGATCATCAGGATGGAATGAGAGGTAGAGTTGAGTGTCATCAGCATAGCAGTGATATGAAAAGCCATGTTTCGGAATGACAGAACCTAGTGATGCCATGTTGACAGAGAAGAGAATGGTCCAAGTACTGAGCCCTGAGGCACACCAGTAGCTAGATGTTGCGACTTGGACACCTCACCTCTCCAAGATACCTTGAAGGAACTTTAATACTTATATTAATACTTATATTCAGCAAGGACGCATTAAATCGGTCAAAAGTGACAGTAAAGACATTTATAATGTTATATCAAATTTCTATATCAAATAAAATATGTTATTTTGAACTTTCAATTCATCAAAGAATCCTGGAAAAAGTATTATATTACAAAAATATTAAGCATCAACAACTGTTTTCAACATTGATAATAATAGAAAATGTTTCTTGATCTCCAAATCAGCATATTAGAAAGATCTCTGAAGGATCATGTGACACTGAATATTCAGCTTTGTCATCAAAATAGAAAACAGTTATTGTAAATTGTAATACAATTTCACAGTATTGCTGTTTTTAGTGTATCAAATAAATGCAGCTTTGGCGAAACTAAGATACTTCTTTCGAAAACATTAGAAAATTTTGAAATCTTTTAAGTGTGACAAATATGCAAAAAAATAAAAAAAACAGGAAGGGGGGCAAAAACCTTTTCACACCACTGTATATATATATATAAATAATTTACTCACCCTCAAGTTGTTCCAAACCGGTTTGAATTTATTTCAGCTGTTGAACACAAAAGAAGATATTTTGAAGAATGTTGGTAACCAAACAGTTGACGGTAGCCATTGGTTTCCATAGTATGGAAAAAACAAAATACTACGGAAGTCAATGGCTACCATCAACTGTTTAATACCAACATTATTTAAAATGTCTTCTTTTGTGTTCAGAAGAAGAAAAAACTCAAACAGTTTTGGAACAAGTGGAGGGTGAGTAAATGATGACATAATTTTCATTTTCATTTCACATCATGTGTCAAAATTGACAAACTCTGTCATCCAGCAGGGGGAGCTGTGGTTCCTAAATGAACTTCCTCTCACCTCTGTTCCTCCTGGCCTGCTGCACACCAAGCATCCAAGTGCAAAACACCCCCACCACTCTTACAAGCATCAACAGGGATGAATTTGTGTTATCAGTGCCAAATCTTCACACGCTGCCATGCCGTCAGTCAGGCTGTGGTGACACACATACATACACTTCAACTTCTTCTATGTTGTTTTCCTGTTAGTGTCAGCTAAAAGATAACAATAACTAACTATATTCTGCTGCATGGCTGTATAATGGCGACATGGAGAGATGATGTGCTGTAAGTGTTTATTAGTCTGCTCTAGGATGACAGCAAAAACACCCATAATCCTTTCCACATTTTGTCATTTGTGTAGCATAGCAAGATGGTGGTTTATATGTCATTTGAAGGAGTAAATACTTTTGCTTTCATTTCACAAAGCAGAGAGGATATTTCAAATAAGATTCATTTATTCAAATCATATCATTTTATTACAGGCATACTGCTGAATCCTATTTTTGTCTTCTAGAAAATTATAATTCTATCATTATTTACTCACCCTCATGTCATTCCGAACATGTATGACTTTCTTCTGCAGAACACAAACAAAGGTGTTTTGAAGAATGTTTCATACAATGAAAGTCAATGGGGTCCAAACAGCACTGGACCCCACTGACATTCACTGTGCACTGTAAGAAAAAAAATAAAAATCTGTAGAAAAACAGATAATGTCCTGGTGGGAAATGACCAGTACATTTTCCATTTATTTTACCAAGGTTTCCTTCAACCCTAAAACACAACACAATTAAAAAAATCTATATTATTATTATCACTATTAACAATATTATCTTATTAACACAGTACACTGTGTGTGTGTGTGTGTGTGTACTAAATATATTTTTCATGTTCAAAGGAAGTAGTAAAGTCAAACAAGTTTGGAACAACATAAGGATGAATAAATGACAGTATTTTCATTTTTGGTGAACTATCCCTTTAAGACTAGCTTCTCTTTCCCGTCAGGGTCAAATGCTTTTGCAGAAACATCTGGTGTATCTCAAAGTAGCACTGTGGGGTGTTAAACACAACAACACATTTGATCATGCCACTCTAACACTTGTCTGTATTACATTTTCCCATAACAAGTGTTATACCACACATGCTTTGTTTCCATATGGTAATATAGAGCAAGCGTCCATTTGGGTTACCTTATGGTATAAGACATCTTCTGTACAGTCAGAACAATGATCAGTCTTCTATGTTTGTAATGATGACACATTTCTGCTCGATCTGACACAGCTCATGAAACAGTTCATTAGTCAACATCCATTTATAATTCATGAAACCTCAGTTCTTTCACTTTAATAGCTATTAAAATAATCGTTCTACCAAGATGCTCAATTTTAGGGCTAATTATGATCATTATGGTTTGATGGTGTTAGTCTGATTAACTTTAAGATTGATAACGCTTAAGGTTTCTTAAAAATTTGTGGACTGCATTCTTGAGTGTCTAATGGGGAAAATTTGGGAAATTTATAGCAATGGGAACGGTACAGATTTTACCGTGTCCTTTTTAAACGTTACATGTACTTACTATATAACAATAAATTATGTATAAAAAGTGGGTTACACTTTATTTGAAGGTGTCCTTGTAACAGTGTAATTATACATTTAAGCACTGAGTAATATTAATTAACTACATGTATTTACTATAAGGTTAGGGTTCGGCTTAGGGTTACTTACATGTAATTATGCATAATTAATTGTTATTATAATAGTAAGTACATGTAACATGTGAAACAAGGACACCTTAAAATAAAGTGTTACCAAAAAGTACAACCAAATGTAAACCCAAACCTAATTTTAACCATTTAGTAAGTGAATATTGTTAATAGAGTGCATTAGTGCCTGCCCACTTTTTTAGTATTTTAAGTATTTTTTCCATTCATTTTTTCCTATATGACTAACCAGACCTGAGATGAGATGAGTAACAACATTACAAACTTTTATTTGAAGCAAAAAAGTATTTGAAAATCGGACAAAAAGACAAAAGGAGAAGACTGTGTGTACGGCGAGGGAAAGAACTACAATCCCACGAACCACTGCGTATGACATAATCAAATTAAAAACAATGGAGAAATATAAAACTATCCATTTACTTAAAATACATTGTTTTGACATATACAATCAACAACTTTAAACTTCATGGGAGTGGGAGGAGCTCAACGCTCATTTGGTGCAATTTGCTCGCTGTGACTCTCTGATTGGTGGAAATTTGAATTTTATTTACAGCATCATGGGAAATGTAGTTTTTATTTTATTATTTTTATTTTTTTTACCAGGGATAATTCAAACAGCTCACAATAAGATTGTCTTGAAAGGTTTGTAGGTTATCGTTAAAAATCAATTTCCCTATGGAGAAAATTAATCATATTTATACTTCCGTAACCTGAATGTTGCACACTGTTAATATTACTCACTACTTAAATGTATAATCACACTGTAGCAAAGACATCTTAAACAAAAATATTAGTAAAGTTAGTAACAGTTACTAGTAAAGTTACTATTTTACAAAATATTTTACGTTTTGGCTAATTGGTGGCTAATTTGTATGATTTTGTATGATCTCATTCATAAGTTTTGCGTGCAAACTACTTACATGCCCAGTTATGTTTAGGGATGGGCCTTCATGCATTACATATATATATATATATATATATATATATATATATATATATAAAAATAGTATTTTCTTTTTGAAACCATAATGCACTTATTCAAGTAAACGGTTTGGTTTATGGAGCAAAATTATTCTGCAGGTTCATGCTCCAAATATAAATTTAGTAAAATGTTGGATATACATATTTTAAATTCCATCTTTGACTGCGTTCTGCTTGGTGGCACCCAAAGTTAGACATTATGCATTCCAGTAGCCTGTCTGCGCATGCATAATTGATGACTGCTATGAGACACTAGCAGTCTGGTTTGATAGGATGACAGTGGATCAGACGTGGGTCTCGCTGAAGACAGCTGGAAGTCTGACATGAGCTCTAATGACTCGCATCAGGAGGTAGATGTGGCCATCTTGGAGAAAATGATTTGTGGGGAAAAAAAGAATACATCACTGGGATGAAATCTCGACAAATTGCAAACACTGAGTACCTGTTAGCCATGTCTGCATAGCACAACTAGTGTCAGCCTCGAGCGACACACCCGCGGACCTCCCAAAATCTGTCTGCAGAGTGCATGCGAAACCACTGCAAGCTCCAAACAGATTTCATTCGGTGGTCAAAGTGGGCGGTTCTTGACTAAAATGAGCTGTGTTGCAGGGATGACACATTTTTGTATGCCAAAACCTGGAAATGAGTTAGCATTTTAGCACTTCCAGTTTTATCGGCCAGAAGTCAATATGTTTTTTGAATGGATTTTTGGTTAAATGCTTGAAATAATGTCTGGTTAACACAGCTCAAGCTCAAGATATCCCCTCAGGATTTTTAAAGCTTTTACTTGTCTGGACAAAATTGCTCATAAGTGGCTAAATGGGACTACAGAGGTTGACAGGGACATTAAAAGTCATTATGCAAAACAGGAAAACCCATCTACTCACTACTCGCTTTCACAGCCTCGTTGTATTTATAATAATGCTCTGGCAAACTATTCTAACTATTAAAAAAAAAGTGTTGTTGAAGCTTAATGGTGGAGACATTGAAGTCATGCAACTGTGGTGTAGTTTGTTTTTAGCTTTTGGTGACAGTAAGCTTCGAAATTCATTAAAGCGGTCCTCGACTTTAGTTTGCAACTTTATGCACACCGTTTTTTTCAACCCTGATTCCAAAACCCCTTTGTTTGGCCTTCATAAGGCGGACAAACTTATTTTCATTGTTCCTGAACATTATAACCCCATCGTTTATCTGTGTGCTGCACATTTTATGGAGGACAGCAGTATGGCAAAATTGACACCATCATTAATATTTACAGCTGAGCAGATGAAATTTGCAGTTATGGTAAAGGCTGTGTCATTTCCAGAGCACGCTCTAAGCGGTTTGCCAATCACAACGCACTGGGCTAGCTAACCAGTCAGAGCACATTTCGTATTTCGGAAGGAGGGGTTTCATCGAAACGGGAACTAAATAGGGTGTTTGAGACAGAATAGGAAGAGAGGTGCTGTAATAATGTAAAATATGTGAAAAATAATCTGTTTTTGGAACAATCAAGCATGAAGACCTATTCTAGTACACCCCAAAAACTAAATCAAGATTTCATAAAAGGCCATAATTGGACCCCTATAACGTTTTTTTTGTGTAATGTGTAAGAATCGTAAACTTTTGTTGGTCACAGAGTTTCTTTTCTGCAATAACACAAAAACCAATGGAAAAATCCTACTGGGGTTTCAATGTCAGCCTACAAAAATACCTGATCAGTGTAGTGCTCTATTGGACCAGACTTTAAATTGATAACCAAAAGTCTGGCTACACAATCAAACTCCATCCTAAACATGGATTTTTGGAAAAAGTCCCATCCCACTTTTTCCTCAGAAATGTGTTTTTATTGTTCAATTCTTCAAAGTTCTTTCAAGGTTTTGCTCTCTTTACTGTCTTTGAGAGTGACGCAACTGTGGCCATTGTTACAGTTAGCTGTAGGCCAAATTAAAATACATTTATATACAGTTTATTATACAGAAATTAATCCTTAAACAGGTATTTACAATGTTTAGGCATTCTAAACATGTAGATTAAATTAAGCTTGGCACGAAATCCTTCAAGCATAATCGAGCATTTGACAATCATGACAGAATGATTAGTATTTAAATACCAGCCCACAGGATCTAATGTTAATAAATAGCTAAGAGGTGTCACATGATCAAGTGCTATTGACAATATACAACAACAACAACAACAAAACCTATAGCATCACAAATCTACAACCAGGCCGCTGTGCCTTCAGGACGTTCATTAAAAACAAAGGAGCGGGACCTTCTCCTGGTCATAGTGGGAGGGCCTGCTCTCTTGGTCAGGGCCAAGTAGGTATCGGAGGTGAGGAATCGTGGGTAGCAGTCTCTTTTCATTAAGCTGTAGATTTTATTTTGTGCTGCATCAAAGCAGGACCTAGTGGGCTTAAGGATGTTCTTCTCAATGGTTGCCTTGGTTGAGTAGTCGATGTTGATCTGAGGGGAAAAAGAGCAAAACGTAAAACATGAGGACGTCAAAAAAAATGAGTTTTCAATAATTGTGCACTATGATGAAATACAAGATACATGAAGTTATGCAAGATGAAAAACGATGTCGTAAGGCCAACTATGATTTCGCCATATTGCTGATCTGTGTTTTCTTCTGCTTTAGAATAATCTTATGAGCAGGAGATTCGCGGCTTGTCTTTCAGCCCTTTCAGTCTATTTTTTAGAATTCTTGTTTTTCATGTGCAAAAATGCACTGTAAAAGTCTGAGACCAGAGTGAAAATCTTGGAAATCTGGAAATAAAGTTTTAGTATTTTTTGAAAACTTTTAAAACAAGATAAAGCTGACTTTCAGCAGTGCTACCTTCCATTCTTAGTTGCTTTTCGTTCTTCGGTCAGACTAGAGTGAGTGGTCCCTGCCTCATTTTCACTTCTCAGCTTTTCAGAGTCTATTTTCTCAGCTGTGTGGGTGGCTGAGGGGGAGTTTGCAGCCAAAAGCAGGAAAACCACACGGTCACATATCTGCCCCAGTCATGTGACCGGGGGCCGACAATGGCCTCTGCGCAAACACAATGGCAGGTCTTTGATGGTGATGCAGCACAGCACTACACCACAGACATCATTTAACGGAGCCATGTTTGTTTTTAATGTGACTCTCACTAAGGTTAACCAAAGTGCAGCTTTATTCGTCACCATCAATAAGGTGCTTTTCTAAATAGCTTGTGTTTATTTGTTGTGGGGTCTGATAAACAGGTTGTAGTGGCGTAATGAAAATTCAGAATACTTGGAACCAGTGTTGGGGAAAGTTACTTTTAAAAGTAATGCATTACAATATCGTGTTACTCCATAAAAGTAACTAATTGTGTTACTTAGTTACTTTTTATGGAAAGTAATGCATTGTGTTACTTTTTTGTCACCTGGGCTCGGCTTGCTTTTTTATTTTTAATAACAAAAAAACAAAAACCTAGAAGTTATATTTGTGGCAATTGTAAAAGCCCTTTCACACTAAAAGTGAAATTAATAAACCTCAGGCTGAAGCAAGAGCCTCTGTCTCTGCACCTCACTCCCAATTTCTCTCAACACGGGACAGGAGAGCTGTCAGTGAATAAATGGGAAAACAAAGTAACTTGCGTTACTTATTTGTAAAAGTAAAATTTAAAAGTAATGCTTTGCTTTACTAGTCAGTTGAAAAAAAGTTATCTGATTACGTAACTCGTGTAACTTGTACTGTGTTTGTGCTTGGAATATAGTGCAACAGCCCAAAGTTTTCTGCTTATAGCTTTGGAACTGAATAGCCTAAATGGCTAATTTCTTTGTTCAGTTCCTTGAATAGTGCAGATTTCAATGATAGATTTCTGCCTGACTAGATCTTCCTTGTTCAAATTCATCCTACTGTTGTTTTATTGGCAAAATACGGGCTAAAGAGCATAAGATATAGGCAAAAATGCTATAATTTTGGAATAATGTTATGCATAACATCATTTGGAATAATGTCATTTTATGTCATTTCATGTGTCGTTCTTTTCTGTAAAATTGTCTCAAATCACCCAAAACGTTCAGTCACATATTGAATGATTGGCGCACTCTAAAAAATGCTGGGCTAAATTCAACCCAGTGCTGGGTAAAATAGGGACAAACCCAGCAATTGGGCTGTTTTGACCCAGCGGTTGGGTTAAATGTTTAACCCAACCTTCTGGGTAGTAACCCAACCACTGGGTCAAAACAACCCAATTGCTGGGTTTGTCCCTATTTTACCCAGCACTGGGGTTGTATTTAACCCAGCATTTTTTAGAGTGTATGGAAAAGAGCAAACAGCACATTTTTTTTTAATTATCCTTTTGTGTTCCATAGAAGCAAGAAAGTTTGGAATAACATGAAGGGTTTCTACAGTTTTTTTGTCCACTAGGATTTCTCAAAAATCTGTCAAAGTGCAAACAGAACAGGTACATCTCATTGAAATGACTGTTTCTATCCTTTACATATGCATTTGTGCAAAATTAAAAACTGTATCTACCCTGTCCTTACTGTTCAAAATGCAAATGTGTATATACCTCTTTGGGGGCTTCCTTGTCGATGAAAATTACATGTATCTGTTTGGCTTTAGACTGCAGTTTGGTTGCAGACTCGGTGGTCTTAAAGTCTTCACAGGCTAACCAAAACTCAATGTTCTCCTCACTGAACTGAGTGCGCAGAAACTGTGTGAAGACTTCTACCCCACCTGAAACAAGATGAAACATTAATCACTAAATGAATGAGTTACAGATGAGTAAATTTAAATGGACAAAACAATTTGTGCAAGTATCTGTTAGTATTCTTCTTCATGTTCTTCCACATCTTTTTTTGCATTGGAATATCTATGCAATAGACTATAGCAGCTGTACACTGTAAAAAATGACCGTGAATTTAACGGTAAAAGACTGTAAAAATGCTACAGTAAAAACCTGTTAAATGGTTAACAGTAAATTCCCCTACTATATATGGTGAAAAACTTTATTGGACATTACATGTATTGGAGATTAATTTTACGGTAACATACCATTTTTGGAAGTGAAAAAGACCGTATAATTTACAGTGAATAACTGTAAATTGACATTCCATGAAATCCCTGCGTTACATTTCAAATGTGATGTTTTTTTGTTGAAATAACTATGTTTTTTCTTAGCTTTTTCTTATCAGTTTTGTATATTAGGGTTTTGTGCTACACCTAATGTTGTTAAATGAATGTTTATTGCATTATTTCAGTTTTACGTGTGTTACCATGATGGTGTTTGGTGTTTGTGTGAATGACACTGTGCACCTTCTATATATGTTATTATTTAAAAGCTGCTTGTGATGGGCTTTGGTTCATCATGTGACTTTCTCATCATCTCCTGCTTTTGGTGGTTATCAGTGTATTACAAAGGTACAAAACAGATTTCAGTACTTCCATAAGGTTGGTGTATTAACATTATATCAGTTAATGAAATTACGGTATTTAATTGTAAATTTAAGTTCAAACCGTAAAACCTAAACCGTTGCTACCGTAATTTTTACGGTAAAATTCCGGCAACCACAGGCAAGGTTGCACGTTTCTGCTAATACATTTTGAACTGACTAGCCTAAAGTGATTCATTTCTTTGTCCAGTTACTTGAATTATACAGATTTCAATAATATAATTTCTGCCTCATTAGATCTTCCTTCTTCAAACCCATCCTACAGTTGTTATATATGAAACATACTGGCTAAAGAGCATAAAACTAATTTCTGTAAAATTGTCTCAGATCACCAAAAATGTTCAGTCACATATGGAATTATTGGCGTTCCACATGATTCTCCAGAAAAACCTTCACAAGTTTGCTCACCAAGACATCAAACAGGAAGTGAGGCATTATATCTGTAATTACACTTTTGTATACTGACACAGACTGTTCTAAAAATCATTTAGCCACATTAAAGTGTAAATACAATGCAAACTTGGTTGCAGTACAACCGACTGGTCCAAAATAATACAACTTTGTATAGTGGTAAATTGGTAATGCATTAACTAGGAATGAGAAATATTTTTGTTACAGTTTTTATTAATCTTTGTTAATGTTAGTTAACTAATGTTAACAAATGGAATCGTACTGTAAAGTGTTACTGGGAAATTTGAACTACTTTTCTTAAATTCACCATCTGCAATGCAATGACCAAATCCGCACATCGTTACAATGTCCAGTCGGAGGGCCCATAATAGCTGTTTGCAGCTATATTTATTATTATCTAATCTATACAACTATGCTAGACTTACACGCACAAAGACATCAACACAGACAGACAAAGCACATTCCAGGTGGCACAAATCAAAGTGTGTGTGTGTGTGTGTGTGTATGTTTTTTGAATCAAACTATTCAATAGAGTTCAATAGGTTAGAATGACATGCAAACCAGAAAGTTCAGAACCCTGTGTAGCTTTAAGAGGAAGTGTTACCACAGTGCTAGCTATAGGTACTGAAGCACAAAAGTCAGTCTGATCTTCAGAACCCTGTGTAGTCACAAGCAGGTGATGATCCTATGGTTACAATGAGATGCACACTTCTACTTCAGCTCAATATGACATTGAGAAACATCCAGTATGCTAACTACAGTACACTCCCAAGACAAAGAGATCATACCTGAGTGACTCAGCAGCTCCTCAAATGAATCACCCCATCTCAGAGCCACGTCCGGTGCGATGCTGTTCAAATCACATTCATCAGTAAATACTTTAAGTGTTGGAAAGGTGCTTCATGAATAGTGTCACATTTATCTGAATCGTCCTCTCGATGTTAAACAGTGACACTTTGACAATACTGCAGTTCAATAAATACTTCTCATTTTATTGATTAAACAAAATAGTGAATCGTGTATGTGTATGTGAATGTGTATGTGTATGTGTATACATGCTAAAAGCTTACTGGTTAGTTTTAGCTGGTGGCTTCTTTTCAGGACTGACATTTTCATGCGATCCAGACTTTGCCAGAAGAAGACTGAGTCTACTTTTTTTATCCTTATTCCTGCAAAGAGAAAAAGCAAAATCAATCAATCAATCAATCAGTCTATCTATCTATCTATCTATCTATCTATCTATCTATCTATCTATCTATCTATCTATCTATCTATCTATCTATCTATCTATCTATGGCAGGGGTGGCGAACTCCGGTCCTGGAGAGCCGCAGCCCTGCAGAGTTCAGCTCCAACCCTAATTAAAACTCACCTGCCTGTCGCTTCCTAGTAACTGTTCAGACCTTGATTAGCTTGTTCAGGTGTGTTTGATTAGGGTTGAAGCAAAACTCTGCAGGGCTGCGGCTCTCCAGGACCGACGTTCGCCAACCCTGATCTATGGCATCATATTGCGTTGTGCATAAATGTATACATATGCATGCATTAAATTGCATGTGTTACTTCAACCAGGCACTAAACCAAAGAATCGTGACAGCTATAAGGGGAAGTGTTAACACAGTGCTAGCTATAGGTACTGAAGCACAAAAGTCAGTCTGATCAACAGTTATAAGAACAACACGGTAGTTCTGGTGAAACACACACAATGTCTATTGTTTTTATATTTACCTCTCATGCATTTCTATTTACACCAATAGTTTTACTTTTGTTTCTCACTATAATCATCTTAGCAAAGAAAGGTTTTAGACATATCTCTGGTTCAGCACTGAGATACTACCATTGTTCTTAATATAAGATATATTCATAAAACAAGGTACATGCTGTAAGTCTAACATGTGAAGCAGACACAACAGCAGGTGTATTGTACACTGATTTATGTTCTCTGGTGTAGGACGATTTGTTCTCTTAGCCTTTTTCTTCTTCTTCACTGAATCGAATAAAAGGTTGCTTTACTACATCCCAAAGGTGCAACATTACAAAGATGAAAGACAAACTGATTCGTGTTTGGTCACAACGATGAGCTCCAGAAATAAAGGAAGTCTCAAACAACGAAGAGAAAACTACCCAAACTTAATTTCAATGCACTTGCTAAAAGAATGTTCACAAACCCGAGAGGGTGAATGCGCAAGACAACATCTACCCCCCGCCCCCCAATGCTTTCAGTGCTAATATGAGAAAACTGTACCTCAAGTGGGTCTCTTTCATTCTGCAGGCGAGCAGCTCGTCCTCACTGAGCATTTTGAAATATGCTTCCTCCTTTGGGGCAGAGAAGTTAAACTGAGGAAACAGAAACACAAAAATCTTCATGCTCTTCCCTCTTGTTGACACTCACACATCAACACAGCAGGTCCTCAGTCTAATGTAATCGACCAAACACTGAAGCTCATATTTGTGTGTTAAGTGTGTTAAGAGGTCATTTCCCATACCTGTTAAGATGACTTCCTGTCAGGGAAACTACCCGCCGTTTACTGTAATATCTCACTGCCTGGGTTTCCTTGCTGTAGGACGTCCATCTGCTAGCACAGTTTACATCTTTTTACATTTATTTTCAGGCAATATGCTTCAGGCAGGTTTTACTTAACATCCTACTTCCTTCTAAGTGACAACAGGATGGTGGCTTGTCAGTGTGTGGCCAGAGGTTTCTGAAGTACTCAGAGGGAGGTCTGAAGACCCTGTGAGGACTGTGTTAGGTTTTCCAACTAATCAGCAGACTTCTGCTATGACTTATGTAAAGGGGAATGAAAAGTATGGATGTCTGAAAACAATCTAAATCCTTTTCCTGTTCTTAGAAATGCACTGTATGCATGTATTCATCCAAGTAATCTTCAACAAATGTTTTATTTAATTACTAAAATGCCAGGTGGTGCAATTATAAAGTACAAAAAAAAAGCTTTTACACATCTTAATCGTATCAAATATACCTTGCAATTTTTTTTAAATAAATACTTTAACATGGCATAACCCAGGAAAACTTATATATATATCATCAGATATCATGTTTTTTTTTTTTGCATCGAAATATAAAAAAATCTAAAAGTGAAAATGAATGGCTACAGGGTGTTCTCTGTATATGATATAACATGACATGATATGATATGATATGATATGATATGTGACCCTGGACCACAAAACCAGTCTTAAGTCATTGGGGTATATTTGTAGCAATAGCCAAAAATACATTGTATGGGTCAAAATTATTTATTCATATATTTATTCATATATTCTTTTATGCCAAAAATCATTAGGATCATGTTCCATGAAGATATTTAGCAAATTTCCTACTGTAAATATATCAAAACTTTATTTTTGATTAGTAATATGCATTGCTAAGGACTTCATTTGGACAACTTTAAAGGCGATTTTCTCAATATTTAGATTTTTTTGCACCCTCAGATTCCAGATTTTCAAATAGTTGTATCTCGGCCAAATATTACCCTATCCTAACAAACCATACATCAATGGTACGCTTATTTATTCAGATGATGTATAAATCTCAATTTCGAAAAATTTACACTTAAGACTGGTTTTGTGGTCCAGGGTCACATATAATATGATATGATATGATATTATACCAATACATTTTTACATTTTTGGTCATTTTTATCATCAACAATTATGTAAGTCTGTTGCAATTGTAATGATTTTATTAATAAATTATCAAGACATAATGTGAATTATCACTATATTTTTTCGAGATATTCGAGAGGTCTTCTGAAGATTTCAGAGTTGGCTGAAACTAATCCTAGCGTTAGTTAAAAGACCAACGAAACGGTCGAGAAAGACACACTCTGTATACCTACTGTGGCTGTTGCCTCTGCAGAGTCATTATAATGATGGACAAATCCGTTTCGGCACAATAAATGACAGGAGGGAATAGAAATGTCCTCAGACAGAGACAAGGGTGACATCTTCATTTAATCAACAGCCGTAGAGGCTCACAAACAAAACCACACAATCCTCAGAGTGTCCTTTTGAGGGCAGGATCTCAAGTGCATCACTTAAAGGGGTCATATGATGCGATTTCAATTTTTCCTTTCTCTTTGGAGTGTTACAAGCTCTTGGTGCCTAAAGAAGATCTGTAAAGTTGCAAAGACCAAAGTCTCAAATCCAAAGAGATATTCTTTATAAAAGTTAAGAGTCAACCACGCCTACCTAAAACGTCTCGTTCTAACACGCCCCCACATGTCTACGTCATGATGTGAGAAGATTTGCATAACGCCGCCCAAATGTTCACGCAAAGAAAGAAGGCGTAACTTTTATTCTCGCTGTAGTATTGTTGTTGCCGCCGCCGCCATGTTGAGAAGGCAATGTGTTTTGTTGTGAAAGCGAAACTACTTTGTTTGGCCTTCCAAAAGAGGACGATATCCGCTTCGTCATGCCTGGAGCTGATCCGTGCTGGTCGCCGAGGAAATACATCAACTTCGTGCTGTGGATTGCCGGATCGGCTTTCACCGTGGACGAAGCGGAGTCCAGCCCGGGGTCGTCACATGTGGTTGCCGCAAGCCCGCCGGCCACTCCTTCGTCGAATCCGCCGGCCGTGCCGTTCTTCCAGAACAGTTCAACCCAAATATTCAGATGTGTGCAGCGCATTTCATGGAGGACCGTTTCCTGATCCTGGGAGAGTAGACTACAATGCCGGCTGTTCTGACTCACAGACTGTAAGTAAGTTTTTTTATATTTAAAGAATTTGCCACTGATGATTCAAACGCAAGTTTTTTGGACAGTGTAGAGTAGCACTTGTTGTTTGTCATTTCTCCGATCACAAATGCAGACATGGTTTTATGTTACGCTCCGGCCAGACACGGCATCACAGTATGGTAAGGAGCGTAACATTTCCGTCACACGCTTGAGGTATTCGGCCAATCACAACGCACTGGATTGCTGGCCAATCAGAGCACACCTAGCTTTTCAGACCGATGAGCTTTGTAAAAATCGAGTGTTTCAGAAAGGCGGGGCATAGAGGAGAAACAATAATGTACAGTATGTTGAAAATAATGTGTTTTTTGAACCTTACACCGCATAAACACATTTCATTACACCAAATACACAAAATAATGTTCTTTTTAGCAACATCATATGACCCCTTTAAAGGATTTGGGCAGCAGTTAGTAAAACTCTTCAATTTGCATACAGAGACATCAACCATTCACACATTTGCAGAATTAAACACTCTTTACTTGCTGACAAATAGAACCGTTTCTGCCATCTTTAGTTACTTCTAGGCCAGGCCAGCTCATTCATCGAAATAAATGTCAAGAATATTCAAATATAACATTTCTGAAACAGAACAGCTTACAGAAATATGTTTTAAAATTGAAAATATATAGATAGGCCAATAAATTAAATGCTAATAGGTAGGCCTATGTATTACAAAATGTTCTTCAAAGAGCTAGAAAACGAATATATATATTTTTTATCTTTTTTTTTTGTCATCTTGGGTAAATGCAAAAATGCATTATTATTATTATTATTATTTTTTTTTACATTTGGGACTCTAAAAATATATGTAAATTGAAAATATATTAAAAATGGAACACTTGCATAAAAAAACCCCCACACACTTTTGGGGGCTTGATTGGCAAGGTTATGAGCAATTTTAATCTGTCAATGAGTATTATCATAAGTAATGTGTTTTTATGACGAAGTAGTAGCTTGAGACTACTTTTTACTTTTACTCAAGCATGAATCATTTGTTATAACCATCAGATTCTCATAAGCTCTTGACAAAAAAGGGGAACACGAGACAGACAGAAATTGAAAGTGAAATGTGCTGATGAGAAGAGCGACTTCCTGTCTTTAACGCTGGCGAAAACACATGTACTGACATCGACACATGCCCTTTGACACCTGATTTGCATTCCAACTGCAGTGAGTTCATCAAGTTTAGGAGTTTCAGGATTTCTTTCAAATGCCTTTCAAATTCCAGTTCACTTCCTGAACTGAATCTGGATTCAGCCAGCAAAAATGATGCATTCATTCCAATTTAAATTTAAGGAAGTAAGATTAAAATGGGTGAAATTCTAAGAATTTCATATAACTGCTGTAAATAATACATTTTCTTCATTATATATATATATATATATATATATATATATATATATATATATATATAAATACATATAAACATGCTGTCATGCAACATATGGTGTATTTCCAGAATTTTAGATGATCTTAATAATCAGTTCTGAATGGCACCTATAGAAATTTGTATTTGAAGTTAATCAGTTTAAATAAAACATATGCATAATAAACAACAACAACAACAATAATACTAATTATTTTTATTATTATTATAAGGTAATTATATGATAAGGTACTACAATGTAAGAATACATCAACTTCGTGCTGTGGATTGCCGGATCGGCTTTCACCGTGGACGAAGCGGAGTCCAGCCCGGGGTCGTCACATGTGGTTGCCGCAAGCCCGCCGGCCACTCCTTCGTCGAATCCGCCGGCCGTGCCGTTCTTCCAGAACAGTTCAACCCAAATATTCAGATGTGTGCAGCGCATTTCATGGAGGACCGTTTCCTGATCCTGGGAGAGTAGACTACAATGCCGGCTGTTCTGACTCACAGACTGTAAGTAAGTTTTTTTATATTTAAAGAATTTGCCACTGATGATTCAAACGCAAGTTTTTTGGACAGTGTAGAGTAGCACTTGTTGTTTGTCATTTCTCCGATCACAAATGCAGACATGGTTTTATGTTACGCTCCGGCCAGACACGGCATCACAGTATGGTAAGGAGCGTAACATTTCCGTCACACGCTTGAGGTATTCGGCCAATCACAACGCACTGGATTGCTGGCCAATCAGAGCACACCTAGCTTTTCAGACCGATGAGCTTTGTAAAAATCGAGTGTTTCAGAAAGGCGGGGCATAGAGGAGAAACAATAATGTACAGTATGTTGAAAATAATGTGTTTTTTGAACCTTACACCGCATAAACACATTTCATTACACCAAATACACAAAATAATGTTCTTTTTAGCAACATCATATGACCCCTTTAAAGGATTTGGGCAGCAGTTAGTAAAACTCTTCAATTTGCATACAGAGACATCAACCATTCACACATTTGCAGAATTAAACACTCTTTACTTGCTGACAAATAGAACAGTTTCTGCCATCTTTAGTTACTTCTAGGCCAGGCCAGCTCATTCATCGAAATAAATGTCAAGAATATTCAAATATAACATTTCTGAAACAGAACAGCTTACAGAAATATGTTTTAAAATTGAAAATATATAGATAGGCCAATAAATTAAATGCTAATAGGTAGGCCTATGTATTACAAAATGTTCTTCAAAGAGCTAGAAAACGAATATATATATTTTTTATCTTTTTTTTTTGTCATCTTGGGTAAATGCAAAAATGCATTATTATTATTATTATTATTTTTTTTTACATTTGGGACTCTAAAAATATATGTAAATTGAAAATATATTAAAAATGGAACACTTGCATAAAAAAACCCCCACACACTTTTGGGGGCTTGATTGGCAAGGTTATGAGCAATTTTAATCTGTCAATGAGTATTATCATAAGTAATGTGTTTTTATGACGAAGTAGTAGCTTGAGACTACTTTTTACTTTTACTCAAGCATGAATCATTTGTTATAACCATCAGATTCTCATAAGCTCTTGACAAAAAAGGGGAACACGAGACAGACAGAAATTGAAAGTGAAATGTGCTGATGAGAAGAGCGACTTCCTGTCTTTAACGCTGGCGAAAACACATGTACTGACATCGACACATGCCCTTTGACACCTGATTTGCATTCCAACTGCAGTGAGTTCATCAAGTTTAGGAGTTTCAGGATTTCTTTCAAATGCCTTTCAAATTCCAGTTCACTTCCTGAACTGAATCTGGATTCAGCCAGCAAAAATGATGCATTCATTCCAATTTAAATTTAAGGAAGTAAGATGTGAAATTCTAAAATTCTAAGAATTTCATATAACTGCTGTAAATAATACATTTTCTTCATCATATATATATATATATATATATATATATATGTGTGTGTGTGTGTGTGTGTATAGTCTAAAATTAAATTTCATTCATTTTTTAAAACTGCCAAAAATTATTATTATTATTATTATTATTATTATTATTATTATTATTATTATTATTATTATTATTATTATTATTATTATTATTATTATTATTATTATTATTATTATTATTATTATTATTATTATTATTATTATTATTATTATTATTATTATTATTATTATTATTATTATTATTATTATTATTATTATTATTATTATTATTATTATATTATTATTATTTGTTGTGGCTGCTTTTATTTATGTTGTAATTTTTAATTTGGTTTAAATCTGTTTTGTGCTAATTGTCAATATCAGAACAGAGTTAAATTGAATAAGTTAATCAGTTTACAAATGTGAATAATAATAATAATAATAGTGCTGGATTTCAATCCTGAATTAAATTCAAATCTGTTTTATTTTAATTGCCAGTATTGGACTACTATATAATATTGGAAGTTAATCAACATAAATAAAAAGTGTGCACAATAATGATAATAACAATAATAATAATAATAATAAATTATTATTATTATTATTATTATTATTATTATCAGTTTACTTTTTGCGCTTGCAATTTTGAATTACAATTCCCCCCCCCCACCCCCCATTCAATTTCTGTGTGTTGTAGCCAATTCAGTAAATTAAGACTCATGAACTGACAGGAAGCTGATTCTTAAATTCTGAATATTAGATCTTGAGGAGATCTGAGCAGACTGTTCTTTTGCCACAGACAAGACTTTGAACACTGATGTGGTAATACCATCCAGTACATCCATATTTTTTTCCAGTACTAAAAGAGCTTGTTCCTCAGCGGATCACTTTCATTCCTCCAAGAGCAGAAGTGGCTTCAAACTGAATGGTTAGTGGCCTGTTGTTAAAAGGACCCTCATGTGGTAGAGTCTGGCCCTCTGCTCTCATCTATCCAAGTAGCACTATAGCATCTGTGATGGTAGACTTCCCACTGTCTCCTTTCTCTGCAACTACCTTTTCATCATGCGTTTGTTTGAGCATTCTTTTTCTGCCCGTCACACATGCTGATTGAAGGCAAACAGGGCTGTCAGTAGGGCATGGGTTCGACCGAGGGAATTCAAGCCCTGACTTGATTTACATTCATGAGTCATCAGCTGCTTTAAATATTATTTGCCATTCATTATTCTGAAACAACATATGACTTTTACATATTTGTGTGAATTTTCAGTTCATTCCAATTTAAAGGAAAGCTGAAGGTAAAGCAGAAGGTAAACTGAATTCATGTTCGCCATATCTTTATAAAAATGTCCTGTAGTGGTAAAAAATGATGTTATGATATATAATATAGCACTAAATGATTACCATATTTCTGCACTATGGCATTTTCATGGTACCTCCAAGGATACCATGACCCAAAGTGCAAAAAAAAGAGAAAAAAACATGGTACTGCTATGTTATTTAGTGTACTGATTCAGTCAATCGTAGCAAAGGCTCCTTCATTCAAGTGTGTAAATGACAAATCTTCCGATATTATAGCATCAGACTTTGAAAAAGAAATAATTTGTTATTTGAAATAATATTTGTGTTATGATCCTCTGCGCGCTGATGAGAAAAGCAGTGACTTTCAGTAAATCCATTTCCCTAGCAGTTCAAAATAACCCCAGACACCTGCTTAACAACAACATAAAAGACAGTCAACTTCAAGTGACGTCACTTCCTTAACAACACACTTGACAGACTTGGATACAAAAATTACTCACTAGGCAGGATGCAGGGTTTTTCTCACAGAAAACTGTAAAGAAATTAGAGATGTATAGTAGATACCAGCAAGCCATTATCAATATGAGTAGGGGTTTTCAGGGATATGACACCTGAAGAAAACACCTTTCTACTAATTTACTGGAACAGTTCAAATTCTTGACACATAGGGGCCAGCTTTATTAATGGTACCAACTGACACCATCAATACATGTTGATGTTTAGCAATGACCCTGATGTGTCGGGGACTCTTCAACCAAACCTCTGTGGCCTCCAGTTATATACCGCTGCTGTGCATTGAAACATGCAAACAATAACCTACAGCATGGTGCAAAGCTAATGGATATTTCATCCAAAAATTTGCATTTTTTTCGTGCCATTTACTACCCTTGAGAATTAAAATTGCAGACATTAAGAAACAATATATCTTCAGAGAGTTATATATTTATATATCTCTTTATAAAAACATATCTTTATATATTTGATATACATGGGAAACTCATAAAGGTTTTATCTAAAACAACATGAGGATGAACACACGGTGACAGATTACACATGATTTTTAAAGACGTTTTTATTTACCAAAAGTAAGCTATAGTAAATGAACTATGGTCTATGAGCTATTTTCCATTTCAGGCCCCACAATGTAAAATGGTTTTGGGGGGGGGGTGCATTTGGTTCACACAATGGTTAAATCAAACCGTGCTCACACACACATGCACACACACACATACACACACACTCACTCTCTCTCTGTCTGTGTGCCAGATGACCTAAATGATGCCCCTTATTTATGAGTGTGCGATATTGACAAAAATTCTATTATATTTCTGGGGGGATTTTTGTCAATAACGATAATTAATATTTTGCAGAGTGTGTTTTTGTGCTGGTTTAGGCTTGTCATGTATAAATAAGTATGACACTAAAACCGCCAGTAGGTGGCGGCAAGTGTCTGCTTTAATGAATGATTTATTGAATCCTTCAATCAAACGATTCGTTCAAAATGGCTGATTCAATTAGAATCGATTGATCGATTGAATCGTCTTTATGAATGGATCATTGAATAATTGGCTCACTTAATTCAGGAAAGAAACAGTATTGCTCTGAGACGCACAACAGCTCAGCTTTGTTTTGATCTATTTCATTTGCAAAACAGGAAAAAATACAAAATGTGTCTAAAATATAACTCACTCAATTAACTTCTTGTCTGTTGAACTGCTGTATAAAATTAATTTGACATTAGCGATCACGCACGTGCTGATTCCTGTGTGATATTAACTATATCAACTTAACTATATCTTAACTATAAAGATAAAAAAAAAACAATAACTCAAACAGGGATATTTTTTCTTTCATTATTTGAATTATAGAGGCATTCTAACTGCATTCTATTAGGCTTCATGTAATGAATGCTTTTTTTTTTTTTGCAAAGTCACTGATATAGCATAGGCTACTTGATAATGTCAGGTAGCGTGAATTAGAACAGGGTCATAGTTTCTGAATGAACGCTTCCCCTCAGTGTCGTCCCTCGTCCTCACAGTTACATTATATCTTAACTATAAAGATAAAAAAAAAACAATAACTCAAACAGGGATATTTTTTCTTTCATTATTTGAATTATAGAGGCATTCTAACTGCATTCTATTAGGCTTCATGTAATGAATGCTTTTTTTTTTTTTTGCAAAGTCACTGATATAGCATAGGCTACTTGATAATGTCAGGTAGCGTGAATTAGAACAGGGTCATAGTTTCTGAATGAACGCTTCCCCTCAGTGTCGTCCCTCGTCCTCACAGTTACACGTACAGCAGCATAATAACGTTACGTCAGGTGAACGTCTTTAAACTCTAATCATATTATACCTTATTATGTTGTCTTCTTTTTAAAGAACGTCAGAAGTTGCGCTTGAAACATTTTGCGTGAAAAATGACGAAAATATGCGTGAGCTCGCTCGCAGAGCTCTGATTGGCCAATTGCTGTTATTTATTTTATAAATTATTATATGTAGAGAATATTAATATTTAATGTGCACAATATGGCGGTTTTACAGATGGGATGCTTTTTGTCATTTCTTTTTTCAACAAGACCAGCATTTGTGGTTAAAAAGTATGTGAATTTTTATTTATTTTATTTTATTTTTATTTTTTTAAAGAAAAAGATGATCGTTCCGCTAGATAAGACACTTATTCCTTGGCTGGGATCGTGTAGAGCCCTTTGAAGCTGCATTGAAACTGCAGTTTGGACCTTCAGCCCGTTGGCCACCATTGAAGTCCATTATATTGAGTAAAAATCCTGGAATGTTTTCCTCAAAAACCTAAATTTCTTTGTGACTGAAAAAAGAAAGACATGATCATCTTGGATGACACGGGAGTGAGTAAATTATCAGACAGTCCCCAATTCTTTTTCACATGGTTTTTACAAGTGTGAAATTTGCTTACTGTAAATTACGTGCACATGAGCAAAGAGGGAACTTTTCAAATTGCATTCTTCTAGGGTCATGCATCAGTCAAGCAACTTCGATTGAGATGACCTTGAATGCTAACTGTAACGTGGGGTTTTGGGGTTTGTTATTGGTTCCTCTGTTCATTGTGTCATGTTCTGATTGGTTATCCTAGTCATGTGTCCTGTCTCTCATTGGTTGGTTCTTGTCATGTGACCTGTATTGTTTGCTATAAGTAGCCATCATGTTGCCATTGTCTCTCGTTGTGTATTGAATGTATGTACCTGCTGTCGGTGAGTCTAGTCTTTTCATGCTACTTCAAGTCTGTTTTTATTGTTTGAATTTTGGATCACTTTGGTGCACTTGGGTTCATCCTCAACTTGCTGTTCAGTGGACTACTCATTACAGAAACCTATAGCTTTGCCCAGACATTATACTCCTCCTTGATCTTGACCGGTCACACGTCAATTTTGGGTTGACCCTTAAAGCTAAAGCAAACCATTTTGTCATTTGGTGACCTTTATTCTTTTTAAATTGCATTAATATTTCACAAAATTAGTCAAAACCATAAATACCGTACTTACCCCAGACTTTCGAACAGTAGATATAGAGAACAATATGAAGCAACAAGGTGATGTTGTATAACTGCAAAATAAATCCTTGCTGATTTGATTTTTAAACAAGCTTTTCCAGGATTAGACCAACGATAAGGAAAGAAAATGCCTAAAACTGCCTGACTTGAATGTGGCAAACATAGACCACAAAAAGGTCTTTAAAAGCTTTAGCATCGCTGCTTCCCCACAAAAACAAGGTTGAAAATGAGGGTTGTTATAAATAGGGCATTGAATAGCAGCAATAACCTTAAAATGAATTCATATATTTGAAGAGTAATTTGATAAGCATCACTGAATAATTTGTGATCCGTATTGGCAACAAGAAGCGCAACAAATACTGTAGATAGAAATGAAAATATTTAATAAAATAAATGAGGTGATGTGAACAATGTCATTTTTTGGAATAACTAGATGAATTAGGTTATTTTTAGGGTAATCATGGGATAAAGTCAAATTTTGTGTGATCAAGTTTAAAGTTTGAGGCAAGCAGAATCTGTAACAACTTACAACCATTTCCATATATTTAAAACCAGGCTGACTCATCCGACAGCTGAGAAGTATTAACTTTTTTATTTATTTTTTTTTCTCTTTTTTGAAAATTTGTCTTATGTACAGAAATCTTCCCCTATGAAATAAATACCATGTATACCAGTTAGTTACCAGAGTCTGGTAAACAACATCACTGAATAATTTGTGATCCGTATTGGCAACAAGAAGCGCAACAAATACTGTAGATAGAAATGAAAATATTTAATAAAATAAATGAGGTGATGTGAACAATGTCATTTTTTGGAATAACTAGATGAATTAGGTTATTTTTAGGTGTACAGAAATCTTCCCCTATGAAATAAATACCATGTATACCAGTTAGTTACCAGAGTCTGGTAAACAAAAAATATATATACATTTGCATTTAACACAACCTCTTATCCCGAGAAACATAGGGAAAAACTCTGTAATTTTCATCTGTGACGTGAAATCATCTGCATATAATGCTTTTCTGCATAAATAATGATCACCTAAACAGCTGCAAATTATACCTCAGGAGATGATGAAGGACCAGAGTGCTACAGCAAGAGTTTTCAGAGCTAGAGCAAACAAAATTTCATATTTTAAGACAAATTGATGTTTTGATTCAAATGGGAGTCAATAGGATGTTTCTAATTGGCACTAAACACAGAAGCCAAACATCTGTTGTGAAGAACAGGCCAGCGACACCACGCTGTCATTTACAGTGTGTATCAAGAGGTCAGAAAATAATTTCAAACATCAAATTTCACAGTCAGCCTCTAAAACCGCTACAGACACTCAGCTGCACTCTGGGCTTGCTGCCTCTAAGGGGGTCTGAATACTTTCCGTACCCACTGTGTGTGTGTGTGTATGTGTATGTGTATGAGCAGCACACTGAATTAAATGTGAGATTTTGAAGCAGACAGACCAAAATAGTATTTTCTTTTAAAACATACTCCAATAATCTTTATTTAAAACTTGGGGTTAGGGAAAATAAAATACTAAAATAACGTAAATACATTTAAACAAACCATTTTTAATAGTACACTTATTTTGATGCATTCACAAACACACTAAATCATATGTAAAGCACTTGATTATAACTTTAACTGCAGTGTATTAATAAATTACATTTACAGTTAATAATCATCATCACTACATAATTTATACAGTAAATGTGTAACTACAAATATATTTACTTGCATGACAAGCAAATTTCAGTAGAAATAACTTTAAAGCATACTTTAGTTTAACATGAATCGTTGTCAGTACACTCAAAATGCTGGGTTAAATACAACCCAGTGCTGGGTAAAATAGAGACAAAC